>NC_090733.1:120215938-120225938 GCF_036898095.1 Palaemon carinicauda | reverse complement strand
GTCAAAGAACTTCTAATGCAAGGGGTGGGGGAGCTAAAAAGAGGTCAAAGAACTTCTAATGCAAGAGGTGAGGGCGCTAAAAAGAGGTCAAAAAAATTCTAATGCAAGGGGTGGGGGAGCTAAAAAGAGGTCAAAGAACTTCTAATGCAAGGGGTGTGGGAGCTAAAAAGAGGCCAAAGAACTTCTAATGCAAGGGGTGTGGGAGCTAAAAAGAGGTCAAAGAACTTCTAATGCAAGGGGTGGGGGAGCTAAAAAGAGGTCAAAGAACTTCTAATGCAAGGGGTGTGGGAGCTAAAAAGAGGTCAAAGAACTTCTAATGCAAGGGGTGTGGGAGCTGAAAAGAGGTCAAAGAACTTCTAATGCAAGGGGTGGGGGAGCTAAAAAGAGGTCAAAGAACTTCTAATGCAAGGGGTGTGGGAGCTAAAAAGAGGTCAAAGAACTTCTAATGCAAAGGGTGGGGGAGCTAAAAAGAGGTCAAAGAACTTCTAATGCAAGGGGTGTGGGAGCTAAAAAGAGGTCAAAGCAAGGGGTGGGGAAGCTAAAAAGAGGTCAAAGAACTTCTAATGCAAGGGGTGTGGGAGCTAAAAAGAGGTCAAAGAACTTCTAATGCAAGGGGTGTGGGAGCTAAAAAGAGGTCAAAGGACTTCTATTGCAAGGGGGGGTGTGGGAGCTAAAAAGAGGTCAAAGAACTTCTAATGCAAGGGGTGTGGGAGCTAAAAAGAGGTCAAAGAACTTCAAATGCAAGGGGTGTGGGAGCTAAAAAGAGGTCAAAGAACATCTAATGCAAGGGGTGTGGGAGCTAAAAAGAGGTCAAAGAACTTCTAATGCAAGGGGTGTGGGAGCTAAAAAGAGGTCAAAGAACTTCTAATGCAAGGGGTGGGGAAGCTAAAAAGAGGTCAAAGAATTTCTAATGCAAGGGGTGTGGGAGCTAAAAAGAGGTCAAAGAACTTCTAATGCAAGGGGTGTGGGAGCTAAAAAGAGGTCAAAGAGCTTCTAATGCAAGGGGTGTAGGAGCTAAAAAGAGGTTAAAGAACTTCTAATGCAAGGGGTGTGGGAGCTAAAAAGAGGTTAAAGAACTTCTAATGCAAGGGGTGTGGGAGCTAAAAAGAGGTTAAAGAACTTCTAATGCAAGGGGTGTGGGAGCTAAAAAGAGGTCAAAGAACTTCTAATGCAAGGGGTGTGGGAGCTAAAAAGAGGTTAAAGAACTTCTAATGCAAGGGGTGGGGAAGCTAAAGAGAGGTCAAAGAACTTCTAAAGCAAGGGGTGTGGGAGCTAAAAAGAGGTCAAAGAACTTCTAATGCAATGGGTGTGGGAGCTAAAAAGAGGTCAAAGAACTTCTAATGCAAGGGGTGGGGGATAGATGTCGCCAGCGAGGCTTTGGGGAAGGCGTGGTGGCGTCTGTGTTCTTTCTGATGCGTAAACTTAATTAAATACAAGTAAAAACAGGGCATTAAATGCGTATTATAAATACTAAACTCTTATTTATCTTGACAGCACAAATGAAATCTTACAAGTTCCAACATGTAACTAAGCGCTCCTAAAACACGAGTCAACCTTTTACTTCTGCTTGGAGGATATCCTCGCAAGTAAAAGGTAATCATTATGAATATATATGGAAAGAAAGATTTGCTTATACTTCTACCTTTTGCTTCAGAGAATTACCTTGTACTTCTACCTTATGCTTACTAGGACATCCTTCATTTTTATGAATACCTCCCATTGTGGCATAAAACAATGAAGAGACAGAAGAGTTAGCTGACAAACTTAGGAGAAATTCTGTAGAAAATTTCACAACCGAATACAGTCAAGAAAAATCCCTTCCTTTCCTCGATGATCTAGTTAAACAGCAATGGGTCATTCAAGATATCGGTATACACTAAATCAACCAAGGCAGGAAGATGCTTAAATCCCAGCGGCGAGTGCCCCGAAACATTCAAAAAGTCAGCAGCAAGTCAAGAGTATTCATGCACAGCAAAACTTGGAAAGACTTAGACGCCGAACTAAACCGATTCCGAAAACTGCTAACAAATAACGGATATCCCGACATCATGATAGAAGAGGTCATAATGAAGAAATTCAACAACCCACGACGACAAAAACCTTATCATCTACCACTGTCTTAACTTTGGTTCAGCCTACAAAGATGAAAGCTGGACCTTGCAGGGAATCTTCAATGTGTTCCCCCTGAAAATAACCCCTTACCAGAAGGTAATACTTACAATATATAGCAAGCCCAACCTAACTGCAATTTCTTGTGATGAAAAACAGTACCGCCTCAAAAGGATCAAAGGAAGCGTGATACAAACGTACTATATAAGTTTTCATGCCTTGAGATGTGTAAATCTCAAAGAAGAGACCACATTGGAAGCACTACCACAACAGTCCGAAGACGGATGCTGGCCCACAGAAATCAGGGGGCAATAAACCAACACCATATTGATGTCCACAACCGAAATTCATCCCTGAAGAATTGATTAATGGAACCCCGATTGTTCACAATCCAAGGGCCAAGGTCTTGCCAAGAGCCAACACTGAACATCCAACGGGATTCTAATTATACACTCCCTTCAAGCAGAAAGCGATATGGATAACCTCTGTAGTAGTACAGGTCCGTGCGTGCGTCTGTGTGCGCGTGTGTCTATGTATACTTATGCATATAAGTATACAATCAGCCATTATCCGCTATAATATAGGGATCTCTGAATTTTGAAACATTTCACCTTTTCATTTTTCATTTTTCGAGTTTTTTATTTCTATAGAATATAATTTCAAAATAATTAAACATCATCTTTGTAGAACCTTATATATGAAAGAAATTGTATACTTATGTTAAGCAATAATCACGTGATAAAGACATTGTTTTGTCGAAAAATGGCTGTCGTGAATAAGATATGAAGAAAAGGAATAATCGTCGTTTCTTTAACCAAAGGCTTACCCATGAAATCTTGAAGCTGAGAAAATACGAGGATTCCTGTACAAAACACATTGACGCCACTAAGGCAATCGCATTCAATGAAAATTATATATATATATATATATATATATATATATATATATATATATATACATATATATACTGTATGTATATGTATGTATATATATATATATATATATATATATATATATATATATATATATATATATATATAAATATATATATATATCCTACGCTTATTGACGCGAAGGGCCTCCGTTAGATTTCCCCAATCGTCCCCATCTTGAGTTTTTAAATCAATACTTCTTCATTCATCGTCTCCCACTTCACGCTTCATAGTCCTCAGCCATGTAGGCGTGGGTCTTCCAACCCTCCTATTACCCCGCGGAACCCAATTGAAAGTTTGGTGAACTAATCTCTCTTGTGGGGTGCGAAGAGGATGCCCAAAATATCTCCACCTACCCCTCACCATGATGTCTTCCACATATGGCACTAGAATAGACTTTCTAATAGTTTTATTGCTAATCATGTCCTGCCATTTAACCCCAAACATTCTTTTGAGGGCTTTGTTCTCAAATTTACAAAATCTGTTGTATATTGTTTTATTGGCATACCATGACTCATGTACATTGTTATACAGAATATATATATATATATATATATATATATATATATATATATATATATATATATATATATATATATATATATATATATATAGAGAGAGAGAGAGAGAGAGAGAGAGAGAGAGAGAGAGAGAGAGAGAGAGAGAGAGAGAGAGATTTAAGTTTCACTATGCAGCGCTAAATTATCTTACGTGATAATGGACAAATTCATTCATACAAAATAGCCCTATGTGCGTATAAACATGCCGTAGCCCATTTATATGTGATTAACCCTTACACGTGTATGCGTACGATCAATGTTGATCTAATCATGACAACAAGTAAAGACTTCCTGTTCCTCTCATTCGCCTTCATAATTACCTTGGAAGAAGTTGAGGAAATTTAACACAGCTTCACTGCTATAAATGCATCCGGTTTGAATGTTCAAAGATGCTACGGTAAAGATCAGTGCTTATAAGCGTAAGCGAGAGAGGTCGAAAATGGATGACAGAGACAAGACTTTTCGTCTCCCAAACAGTTATAGCTCACTAACCACCCGACATTTATGGTAACGAAAATAGCCGCGGTGAAGATAGATCACCAAGATTATCAAAGGGCAGCATTCCTTGACACCTGGAGGACGGGAGAAAGGGCGTTGGGTAGAAGGCTTTCACTTCTTCCCTACATTATGAAGGTCACGAATGCTCAGACCCGCAAAAGGAAGGACTGGAATGGGGGTTGAATGGAATTGGGTGGGAAGTCAAATGAGCAAGGGGGGCTTGTTCTAGAGGGAGCAGCGTAGAGCCATATCCTCGGAAGGAAGCGAGTGCAGGTGAGTAAGCTTACGCTGCAGAGACTGGTTTTGCAAGTAAGCCCATTGCAAGGTCACGCAGCTGATGGATAAAAACAAACACTGCAACTGACTGCCAAGAATGTCGTTGTTTTATTCTTCTTTTCTGCCAGTCTGAATCTCTTAACCTACGCCAAAATACTTGTACATCTGAGACCCGTGATTCACTCCGATTCGCTGTCTCGTGTGACCTGCTGATTTACCATGGATGTTGTACAGTATATTACTGTAAGATGCCAAATGGTTCACCTTTTCAATCGTGAGGATCTAATATCGAAACTTGAAAAGATTAAAAATTAATGTTTAGCTTCAAACAATCTGACTTTACAAGAGAGAGAGAGAGAGAGAGAGAGAGAGAGAGAGAGAGAGAGAGAGAGAGAGAGAGAGAGAGAGAGAGAGAGGGTTAATCTACCTTATTTTCTTCTAAATCAGAGGTTCTTCATAGCTTGAAATACAAATAACGTAACAAAATAGTATTTAAATGTTTTTATACGCCGTTATTCACGAAATAGTATCAAAAGGCAGATAAGACAATAAAAACTGTGGAATTTTTATAATACAGAATTGTTACAGAAGCTCGAGTTTATTTCAGGGAGGTAGTGACATTTTTTCTTTCTTCAAGTGCATTTAATTCGTCTTGTGCTCTTTACCGATTTATTTGAGGGAATAGCATGATGGAGACAAGGACGTCCAAGAGGAGCTATGGTCGGAAGGTGAAAGCAACAGCCTCGAGGTTAAGGAGATAAAACAAAACTTGAATGAAGAACATTTCAATAAGATCGTTCTTAGATAGGAAGGAACAAGAAATTCTATCTAAATAATCAAAATTCAGTAAACTGCCAACCTTCTTGTCTTTACTGATTTTATTTAAATCATTAAGATTATGTGGTCTACCAACTTTCTTGAATCTACTGACTTTACTTGAATAATTAAGATTCAGTGGTCTGCCAACCTACTTGTCTTTACTGATTATTATTATTATTATTATTATTATTATTATTACTTGCTAAGCTACAACCCTAGTTGGAAAAGCAAGCTGCTACAAGCCCAACGGCTCTAACAAGGAAAATAGCCCAGTAAGGAAAGGAAATAAAGAAATAAATAAACTGCGAGAGAAGTAATGAACTATTAAAATATTCTAAGAAGAGCAACATCTTTCATATATAAACTATAAAGACAACGAAAAAACAAGAGGGAGAGAAATAAGATACGTTAGTGTACCCGAGTGTACCCTCAAGCAAGAGAACTCTACCCCAAGACAGTGGAAGACCATGGTACAGAGGCTATGGCACTACCCAAGACTAGAGAACAATGGTTTGATTTTGGAGTGTCCTTTTCCTAGAAGAGCTGCTTACCATAGCTAAAGAGTCTCTTCTACCCTAACCAAGAGGAAAGTAGCTGCTGAAGAATTACAGTGCAGTAGTTAACCCCTTGAGCGAAGGAAAGCTGTTTGTCAGGTGTATGAAGACTAAGGAGGATTTGTAAAGAATAGGCCAAATTATTCGGTGTATGTGTAGGTAAAGGGAAAATGAGCCATAACCAAAGAGAAGGATCCAACGTAGTCCTGTCTGGTCAGTCAAAGGACCCAATAGCTCCCTAGTGGTAGTATCTCAACGGGTTGTGAGTACCCTGGTCAACCTACTACCTGCAATATTACTTCAAAAATTAAGATTCATTGGTGTGCCAACCTCCTTGCCCTTACTGGACAATGCCTCATGAAACTAAGAACCCGAAGAATGAAAAAGTTGTAAAGTTACTACAAGTAGAACACAAAAGACAAGAGGGAATGCCACAGCTTTGTGGTGATAGGGGGGAGGGGAGGGGAGGGCACTACAAACCGAGCCCCGCATTACCAGTAACATGAACCGAAAAAGCCAGATTCTTAGGGAGTTAAGCGATATCTAGAAGAGCATGAAAATTTAAGAAGAGGTCAACCACATGAAAAGGAACACGAACGGGTCATAATCGTAGTGTTTAAACAGCTTTACAATAATAATAACATCAATAACAACAACAACAACAAAAAAAACAACAACAATAATAATAATAATAATAATAATAATAATAAGAGTTTTCAGACCTCCGCCAATGAATATTGCCAACATTTAACTTAAGTCTACGGACACCATCACCCACTTTTCATATGCTGATTGTACAGTAGATGGTGATAAATGTGCAATGTTCATCCAGAATCATGATCTTGAATCGTATCACCTCCAATATTTTCGTGGTTTCTTCCGTTGCATAATATCTATCCATTGCTAAAATTTGTTGAAAATCCAATGTGTCAATTCGTTTTGACGTAATCTTTAAAACTGCTAAAATGCAAATCCAGATCCGGATCATCTCCAAAATTTAATGGGGTCGTCCATGACTTAACATCTATCTGTGATGAAAATCTCATCAAAATCCGCAGAGTAGTTTTGACGTATTCCTGTCAACAGACACACTGGCAAATAGATAAATAAATAAATAAATAAATAAATAAATGAATAAATAAATAAGCCGATACAAAAATATAACCTCCTTGGCGGAGGTAATGAAAGAACCTAAAACCTTTCCATAATGTGAAGTCGTTTGTGGGCGCTGAAAACGGGGTCGGTCTGTCTGTCTGTGGAAGCTTTCTAATGTTATTCTCCGATTCTTCGTCCAATTCTCCAAGTCGGATCGTATCATCTCATTTTCTCCATAACTTTTTTTTTTCCTTTTTTTAGCATTCGGCCGATTACTTCTGCATTCCCTCTGTCTCTTTCATCAGCCATTATGACTTGAAACAATGAACAACATACTCCTTCATAAACGCAAGGGGAAAGACTATTTCCTACAATCGCTTTTTTGTTTCTCAGATACATTCAACTTGCATCTTTTATAATAAAAAAATACTATTCATCCCTTTTCTGTCTCTTTTTTTATCATTTTATTTTTGTGGCTTTTCCTTTTCATTACATAACATCCTCTTCCTCCTTACCCCTACCCCTCCTACTGCACTACTTCTTCTATCTCCTCCTCCTCTTCTTGTTCTACATCCCTATTGATTCAACTTTCCTCGACATCATCAGATTCCTCATCTCTGGATTCGTTTAAATTACAAAGTTTCCGACAATTCCTTTGTTATCCTTCATTTCGGTCCCTGGATGGAGATGTGGCTTTGTTTACGTCAGACTTGTTTTTCATCAAAATCAAAACTTCTATGTGATTGTTTGTAGAAATACGTGATCAATGTTATTTATTATTATTATTATTATTATTATTATTATTATTATTATTATTATTATTATTATTATTATCATTATTATTATTATTATTATTATTATTATTATCATTATTATTAATGAATTCGGTTTTTCGTGGAATGTCTGAATATACAGATCAAGGAATAAGTAAAAAGGAGAAATTATAGAATAAATAAAGGTGAAAAATAAAAATTATATACATCAGTGAAAAGTAATCTTAACTATTTAAAGCGATATGAGAGAGAGAGAGAGAGAGAGAGAGAGAGAGAGAGAGAGAGAGAGAGAGAGAGAGAGAGAGAGATCAAGTAAAATGACAGGTTTTATGAACAAAGATAATTATCTTGAAAAGCTAGGATTTACCAACGTTCACCTTCAAGGGGCTTTCATTTCTTATCTCTGTTATCTCATTTCATTCTGTTAATGGCTGTAACGGCTGTTCCATGAGTAGATTTTCATATTCTGTTAAACAAAGATATTAACAAATGGGACATATAATAATGATGAATAAATAAATAAATGAGCACTATCGGCTTTATATAATAAAGAGCAAGTGTCTGGCTATATATATATATATATATATATATATATATATATATATATATATATATATATATATATATATATATATATATACACACACATACATACATACATACAGGGTTGACAAAAAGTAAGAGGACAGTATGTGGAATAGGATTATGTATCGATTATATCATTACAAGTGTATTATGTTCCCAATAAAATTCTATGACTTTTGTATTGTTGTTCACAATAAAATATAATTGTCAATGCAATAATTATGTTAGTAAATATTATTTTATGCATATGTTATCTCAAAACAAATATAATCGTTTACTGTCCACTTACTTTTGGACCACTATATATATATATATATATATATATATATATATATATATATATATATATATATATATATACATATATATATATATATATATATATACACATATATCCGGTCACACTCAGCAGCATTGCCAGACGTATAACTACTCGGCATCTCTTCGTCCCTCGGGTAGGGGGTCGAGGGAGTAGTCATACCGTGGTGAGAAGGGTTGTAGTTAGGAAAAGGGGAGAGAGTGGGATGGGTTGAATTTGTGTGTGTGCATATTTATCTACTGTATATATTTAGCCGTCATTTTTGTCGGCTCGCGTATGCTAGTATAACAATCATAAACAAACAAAAACAACAACAATACACACATTATCGGTCGAATTACATTACTTCTTCCCCTCTAACAACGCATTCTTCTTCCTCAAAGGTTCCCTCGAAGTATCGTGTGTCCGTTCCAAGATTCCTTCAGCAAGAGGATTGGAAGAGGGCTGGGCAAAGACCTACGAGAATAGGATATGGGGAGTGGGACATCCAAGAAACGTCACGGGATTCTCCGAAACTTAGCTCCGCCTCCTTTTCCTTTAACGGTCGAGGAGGAGGGTGGCGCGGGGGGAGAAAAAATGCGCCGGAAGTAACGTCAACATCGTACGATGTTTTCGAGGTATTATTAGCATCTGACGGTGCAAGGTCACGCGCTCCTAAAATACAACCGACCTCACTACCCATCCGATACCCAAATGGTATGCCCATGCGCATCTGGGGAGCCATGGATACCGGGTGGCCTGGTATACCCAAACCCAACAAGGAGGCCCTAGGAGTTTAACGGAACCGGGACAAAATATTGTTTATTTGTTTTGAAAAATATGAATTGAGTGAGTTTTATCTAACTTGTTTCATGAAAGGGGCAAATGACTGTATTATTATTATTATTATTATTAGTATTATTATTATTATTATTACCACCCTAGTTGGAAAAGCAGGATGCTATAAGCCAAAGGGCTCCAACAGGGAAAAATAGCCCAGTAGGGAAAGGAAATAGGGATACAAATAAACTTCATGAAAAGTAATAAAATAATTGAATAAAATATTTAAGAACAGTAAGAACATTAAAACAATATATTGTCTATGAGACGTAAGAGGAAATGTATAGAATGATAAAAGCAGAGGAATGAAGAAACTGATAAGGGGATAAGGGAGATCAGGAGACATGACTTGCGTCAAGGATCACGCGATTTTGGATGACATAATGTCAGCGGATATCTTCGTTGGTTTCGATCGCGGATATGGATATCGTAGCAAGATTACGATACAGTAAATCCCTTCCTTCTCAGTGGATTACTCAGGAATGTTGAAACAATGACATTCAGATTTCCAAAAGGAATTTGTATTGCGTGAAGCTTAGACTAGAGCCTATTTCAAAGACTAAGACACGAAAGTTCGAGAACTTTAGTTGATTTTCTGGTCAATAATAGGAAACATTCGAGAATTTCAGTTAGATTCGGGATGTGGATAAATTCATGTCCT
>NC_090733.1:120163438-120210938 GCF_036898095.1 Palaemon carinicauda | reverse complement strand
CTTTCAGAGAAACAGTATAGCTATTCCAAGTCAAATCAGAACTGTTACTTTTCCAAAGATGATAAGCCTCCTATTCTCCAAATAAACACTTTACGATCAACCAGGATTTGTCATTGAATCGGCATTCTAATAATCGAGATGGAATACGCCTATAAATTATTTTTCACAGATTTACATCTAATACAACACTTTCAACCCCTTTATAGAATATCGACTAATTCATATGCAAAAGACCATTCAAAATCCCATTCTAGTCTACCTGAGATTTTATACATATCTTAAGAGAGTGTGGCATATTAGGGATAGGCTGTTCTGTCTTAATTACTAACAAAACTAACAAATCAGAAGTCCCAATTGGAGGATCAACCTTGCTTGTTATAACGCCAGGGGAATCAGTGTATACGAACTCCAAGCAATTGCCAGAATTCTGAGTCGCCTCCCTTATGATTTGCTCACAGCCTGATTCGGAAGTAAAGACCAAAGCTCTTAAACCATGGTGATCTTTAAGAGAAACATAATTTAATTACTTCCTATAGAGGGCACAAAAAAAAAGAAAAAAAAAAAAAAAAAAAAAAAAAAAAAAAAAACACCATGGTGGTGAGAAATACAATCGAATATGTAATATTTCAGTCTGAATTCCAATAGATGCAACACAAATAAAAGTCTTTATTCCAGCCACAAACTTTTATGACATGAATATCATGACATCCACATTCATAGCAAGACTTAAAAGCAGGGCAATCAGTTCCGATATACACCGCCATCTGCTTACCCTAAGTCATCCTATTTCAAAATCGTTGGATACTTAAAACATGGCCTAATCCACTAATATTGCAACACACTAGATGAATAGATGATACTAGTATAGTAAGGGACGCAGTGGTTCTAGATTCTGCTTAATATACCCACTTCCCAGACAAAATAAGAATTAAAAACAAACTTAACAATAATAACAATAACATGTGCACGGCTATATACACAGAAAAATACAATAGGAACCCCAGACTAAAAGACAAAATATCTGATAAAAATTCGTTAACATAGCGGAGCGGTCACACCATACAGGATTTACTACCCTCCAAGATAAAAATTGCAGGAAGAACAGTAACGATGGTTTTGAAAAATGATACCATAGAGGAAGACAAAGGAACAGATGAGAAAAATAAAACCTCTGGATAGACCACCAGACATCCTTGGTTCCTCTATTAAGCCCACCACACAATTTAAAAAAGCAAGATAACAAGAAAACTAACAGAAGAGTATGCCTGATTGTACCCTCAAGAAAGAGAACTACAATAAAAAAACAGTGAAAAACCCTTGGAACAGCGGCTATGGTGCTACCAATATTAGAGAAAATTGTTTTTATTCCAGAGTGGCATTTTCCCAGATGAGTCTCTTAGCATAGCTAATCTCTTCTTTCAATATCAAGGGGAAAGTAGCCACTGAACAATTACAGAATTTAACCACTTCGGCGAAGAAGGAGAATGTGTAAAGAATATGCCAGGCTGTCCGGTATACGTGTAGGCATATTGGCCTATCTACTTATTACATACTTTTACCTTCAAGTATTCATTCCCCTATAACCCATCGGTTCTTATTATTAAAGAGATTTCCCGCGACGTGACCTAAATAGAGGTCTCTATTCATAAGCTTTTCCTCATCAGGTATCCGTCACTCTACTGGACAGGATATAGCTTTATCAAATGAAAAAAAAAAAACTGGAACATGACTAATACAACTGATTCACTCTGTGAGCGTAGGAAGGAATATGTAGGAACACTATAATGATAATAACATCAGCAATAATAATAATAATAATAATAATAATAATAATAATAATAATAATAATAATAATAATGCGCTATAGAAGATGAATTAATTCAATACACTTCATAAAAATTATTTCAGGAAAAAACCATTTCACAACTTCATACAAGAATTCATAACAAAGTTGTCATAAATCCCTCGACACATTCCACAACAAGAGATTTCAAGAAAACTCTCAATGACTCAAATATTTGTTTACTTGGGCGTGAATGACACACATTGAACGTCCGCTGGGGTCACAGGGTCACACGGAAACGGATCAATCCTTATACGCCGTGGGTTGGGAGAAGTGCATGACGTCACACATATCTAGTGGCAGGTCATAAGTGATTCGTCATTGTAAACAAATGATGATCATTGTTATCGCCTCTATTTATGACGTCATTCGCTTCAGTGTATATGCGCATCTCTCTCTCTCTCTCTCTCTCTCTCTCTCTCTCTCTCTCTCTCTCTCTCTCTCTCTTACGTGTTAACCATCTGGAAAACATATCTATTAGCGTAGCTCTCTCCAAACCAACTGGAATACACATTTCTTGTTAGCGCTCTCTCTCTCTCTCTCTCTCTCTCTCTCTCTCTCTCTCTCTCTCTCTCTCTCTCTCTCTCTTTAACGATAGTTTTTTGTATGTTGTCTAAATATTTCAGGTTCTCTATCCGTCAACTAGAAGATCTATTTTAAACGAACTCATCAAATATTACACAAACACATTAATTCATTCAAATAAATTGGCTGAAATGAGAGAACAACATCAACAATAAACATGACGAAATAAACCGAAAACCATCCTATTTACCCACAAACTATCAAATATGAAAACAATAACAATGGCTAAAACAGAAAGGAAGATAGTCGTCAATATGTAACCAGCTTTAGCCATCCGAACGTGACGAACTTGGGTATTGAAATAGCCAACATAAAGACAAAGGTAATAAATTTGATAGTCAATTGTTAAAAAAGACAACAAACATTATCGCTAGTAAAGTGAATAACCATAATTTTCAATGGTTGTTCGTGTAGAAAAAATTATGCTACAGTTATCTCTTTTCCTTTTTTTTATTTTCGGATGTGTTCAATGTAAGGAGCAATCTTCTAAAAATTGAGATGATAATCAGGGACGCTGAAGAGTAAATGGAAAAGAAAGACCTTGAATTATACATGGAAACTGCAATGCAACGCCTCTTAATTTGCAACGGAGCTACACACAATTACCTGGGAAAGGGAAGAGCACCAGTTAATATTATTATTACTAGCTAATCCACAACTCTAATTAAGAAAGCAGGATGCTATAAGTCAAAGGGCTCCAACAAGAAAAAACAGCCCATGGAAAGGAAACAAAGAAATAAACAAGGGAGGTAATGAACAATTGAAATAAAATATCATAAGAACAGCAAAAACATTAAAATTAATCTTTCGTACATAACTATAAAACTTTAATAAAAAGGGAAGAAAAATAAAATAGAATCGTGTGCATGACTGTACCCTTAAGCAAGAGAATTTTAACTCAAGACAGTGGAATACCATGGTACAGATGCTATGGCACTATCCAAGACTAGAGAACAATGCTTTGATTTTGGAGTGTCCTAAAAGAGCTGCTTACCATACAATAGCTAAAGAGTCTCTTCTAACCTTACTAGGAGGAAAGTAGCCACTGAGCAATTATAGTGCAGTAGTTAATCCCTTGAGCGAAGAAAAATTGTCTGGCAATATCAGTTTTGTCAGGTGTATGAGGACAGAGGTGAATCTGTAAACAATAGACCAGACTATTCGGTGTATGTGTAGGCATAGGAAAAAAGAACCGTAACTAGAGAGGGGGATCCAATGTAGTATTGTCTGGCCAGTCAAAAGGACCCAATAACTCTCCAACGGTAGTATCTCAATGGGTGGCTGGTGTCATGACCAACCTACTACCAACAACAATGCTCTGATATGGAATGCTTGCTTGGTCTTCAAAGAAAGCAATAGAACCAAAACATATTATTAATTTTTTGTAAGTATATTGTGCCTAGAAAAGTAACCCATTGTTAACGTTGGTATCCCTCTAATTTCAAACTACTTAATCGGGAGTGATATTATTTTCTAAAACATGACTCATTTAAGGTGGAGACGAGCTGTGCGAAGTTTCTCTTTTTAAGTATTTGAGAGAGAGAGAGAGAGAGAGAGAGAGAAGAGAGAGAGAGAGTGTGTGTGTGTGTGTGTGTGTGTGTGTGTGTGTGTGTGTGTGTGTGTGTGTGTCAAACAACAAACTTTCTTCTTCAGGTAATCACATTAACCACAAAATCTTGGTGTGCGTCATTTTCATGAATATTGTTCAGGAATAGAAGATTACACAGATGAGGACAAAATCTTCAGCAATTCATATTAAAAAAAATACTAGAATTTCTGCTATAGTGCATCAATCCTGTGTAAATTAGATAAAAGAACGATTAAGGAAAGTATATTTCATTGATAAAAGGAAGATTAATTAATGAGAAAAAATCCACCGTTAAAAATATATATTTCAAGAGGAAATCTTTCCCTTTTTTCTTATTGTTTAACATTTAATATATAAATTTCACTGGACCAATCAACACTGAAAACTCCTAGTGAAACACATACCAATGATAGAATTCATACCTTCGACGATGGGGTTAAGTTTCTGAGTCTGTTATTCAAAAGTTTATTTGTTTGTTGAAGACACGATTACGGAAATATACTACTTGGATCTTTTGAAAAGTTTCACCTAGCAGTTGGTCCTGAGACCGACCACAAGTAATTACATTAAGGGAGAAATGACGTATTTGGGGTTCGTATTCTCCGAAGGCTTTCGCTAAATACGGTTATGAAACATATAGATACTTTCATTTAATACGAGACAAATAAAAGTTGTCTCACTTCGTAATGGGACAAACCAAAAAGGGTCGTCGACTTCATAATGGGACAAACCAAAAAGGGTCGTCGACTTCATAATGGGACAAACCAAAAAGAGACGTCGACTTCATAATGGGACAAACCAAAAAGGGTCGTCGACTTCATAATGGAACAAACCAAAATTGGTCGTCAACTTCCTAATGGGACAAACCAAAACGGGTCGTCGACTTCCTAATGGGACAAACCAAAACGGGTCGTCAACTTCCTAATGGGACAAACCAAAACGGGTCGTCGACTTCCTAATGGGACAAACCAAAAAGGGTCGTCGACTTCATAAATGAGACAAACCAAACAGGGTCGTCGACTTCATAATGGGACAAACCAAAAAGGGTCGTCGACTTCATAATGGGACAAACCAAAAATGGTCGTCGACTTCATAATGAGACAAACCAAAAAGGGTCGTCGACTTCATAATGGGACAAACCAAAAAGGGTCGTCGACTTCATAATGACACAAACCAAAAAGGGTCGTCGACTTCATAATGGGACAAACCAAAAAGGGTCGTCAACTTCATAATGGAACAAACCAAAATTGGTCGTCAACTTCCTAATGGGACAAACCAAAACGGGTCGTTGACTTTATAATGAGACAAACCAAAACGGGTCGTCGACTTCCTAATGGGATAAACCAAAAAGGGTCGTCAACTTCATAATGGGACAAACCAAAAAGGGCCGTCGACTTCATAATGGAACAAACCAAAACGGGTCGTCAACTTCCTAATGGGACAAACCGAAAAAGGGTCGTCGACTTCATAATGGGACAAACCAAAAAGGGTCGTCAACTTCCTAATGGGACAAACCGATAAAGGGTCGTCGACTTCATAATGGGACAAACCAAAAAGGGTCGTCGACTTCATAATGGGGCAAACCAAAAAGGGTCGTCGACTTCATAAGGGGACAAACCAAAACGGGTCGTCGACTTCATAATGGGACAGACCAAAAAGGGTCGTCGACTTCATAATGGGACAAACCAAAACAGGTCGTCAACTTCATAATGGGACAAACAAAAAAGAGTCGTCGACTTCATAATGGGACAAACCAAAACAGGTCATCGACTTCATAATGGGACAAACCAAAACGGGGCGTCAACTTCATAATGGGACAAACCAAAAAGAGTCGTCAACTTCATAATGGGACGACCCAAAACGGGTCGTCAATTTTATAATGGGACAAACCAAAACGGGTCGTCAACTTCATAATGGGACAAACCAAAAAGTCGTCGACTTCATAATGGGACAAACCAAAACAGGTCGTCGACCTCATACTGGGACAAACCAAAACAGGTCATCGACTTCATAATGGGACAAACCAAAACGGGGCGTCAACTTCATAATGGGACAAACCAAAAAGAGTCGTCAACTTCATAATGGGACGACCCAAAACGGGTCGTCAATTTTATAATGGGACAAACCAAAACGGGTCGTCAACTTCATAATGGGACAAACCAAAAAGTCGTCGACTTCATAATGGGACAAACCAAAACAGGTCGTCGACCTCATACTGGGACAAACCAAAACAGGTCGTCGACTTCATAATGGGACAAACCAAAACGGGTCGTCGACTTCATAATGGGAAAAACCAAAAAGAGTCGTCGACTTCATAATGGGACAAACCAAAAAGAGTCATCGACTTCATAATGGGACGACCCAAAACGGGTCGTCAATTTTATAATGGGACAAACCAAAACGGGTCGTCGACTTCATAATGGGACAAACCAAAAAGTCGTCGACTTCATAATGGGACAAACCAAAACAGGTCGTCGACCTCATACTGGGACAAACCAAAACAGGTCGTCGACTTCATAATGGGACAAACCAAAACGGGTCGTCGACTTCATAATGGGAAAAACCAAAAAGAGTCGTCGACTTCATAATGGGACAAACCAAAAAGAGTCATCGACTTCATAATGGGACGACCCAAAACGGGTCGTCAATTTTATAATGGGACAAACCAAAACGGGTCGTCAACTTCATAATTGGACAAACCAAAAAGAGTCGTCGACTTCATAATGGGACAAACCAAAACAGGTCGTCGACCTCATACTGGGACAAACCAAAACAGGTCGTCGACTTCATAATGGGACAAACCAAAACGGGTCGTCAACTTCATAATAGGACAAACCAAAAAGAGTCGTCGACTTCATAATGGGACAAACCAAAACAGGTCGTCGACTTCATAATGGGACAAACCAAAACAGGTCGTCGACCTCATACTGGGACAAACCAAAACAGGTCGTCGACTTCATAATGGGACAAACCAAAACGGGTCGTCAACTTCATAATAGGACAAACCAAAAAGAGTCGTCGACTTCATAATGGGACAAACCAAAACAGGTCGTCGACTTCATAATGGGACAAACCAAAAAGTCGTCGACTTCATAATGGGACAAACCATAACAGGTCGTCGACCTCATACTGGGACAAACCAAAACAGGTCGTCGACTTCATAATGGGACAAACCAAAACGGGTCGTCAACTTCATAATAGGACAAACCAAAAAGAGTCGTCGACTTCATAATGGGACAAACCAAAACAGGTCGTCGACCTCATACTGGGACAAACCAAAACAGGTCGTCGACTTCATAATGGGACAAACCAAAAAGTCGTCGACTTCATAATGGGACAAACCAAAACAGGTCGTCGACCTCATACTGGGGCAAACCAAAACAGGTCGTCGACTTCATAATGGGACAAACCAAAACGGGTCGTCAACTTCATAATTGGACAAACCAAAAAGAGTCGTCGACTTCATAATGGGACAAACCAAAACAGGTCGTCGACCTCATACTGGGACAAACCAAAACAGGTCGTCGACTTCATAATGGGACAAACCAAAACGGGTCGTCAACTTCATAATTGGACAAACCAAAAAGAGTCGTCGACTTCATAATGGGACAAACCAAAACAGGTCGTCGACCTCATACTGGGACAAACCAAAACAGGTCGTCGACTTCATAATGGGACAAACCAAAAAGTCGTCGACTTCATAATGGGACAAACCAAAACAGGTCGTCGACCTCATACTGGGACAAACCAAAACAGGTCGTCGACTTCATAATGGGACAAACCAAAACGGGTCGTCAACTTCATAATTGGACAAACCAAAAAGAGTCGTCGACTTCATAATGGGACAAACCAAAACAGGTCGTCGACCTCATACTGGGACAAACCAAAACAGGTCGTCGACTTCATAATGGGACAAACCAAAACGGGTCGTCAACTTCATAATTGGACAAACCAAAAAGAGTCGTCGACTTCATAATGGGACAAACCAAAACAGGTCGTCGACCTCATACTGGGACAAACCAAAACAGGTCGTCGACTTCATAATGGGACAAACCAAAAAGTCGTCGACTTCATAATGGGACAAACCAAAACAGGTCGTGGACTTCATAATGGGACAAACCAAAAAGTCGTCGACTTCATACTGGGACAAACCAAAACAGGTCGTCGACTTCATAATGGGACAAACCAAAACGGGGTCGTCAACTTCATAGTTGGACAAACCAAAAAGAGTCGTCGACTTCATAATGGGACAAACCAAAACGGGTCGTCTTCATAATGGGACAAACCAAAACGAGTCGTCAACTTCAAAATGGGACAAACCAAAAAGAGACGTCGACTTCATAATGGGACAAGCCAAAAGGGGTCGTCGACATCGACATGGAACAAACGTTCATAATATAAATCCTGAGGATAACAAATAAAAAAAAAATAAGACCAAAACAACAAAATTAAAGTACAGACGAAAATATAGATCGAATAAAAATGATCACATAAGCACGCAAATACGCAAGATTTCCGATATGGAAACAAATGACCTTTGATATAGCTTTGCCACATAACTGATTCCATTCACGATTTAAACTAAATGACGAGGGAATACACGCAAACAAATAAAATCTTGGTTAAGATGCTGCTAATTAACAAAGCAAATATTCAGACATTTATTTTAATTTTTGTAATCAACAATAATAATAATGTATTATCACTCGTAACTATCAAACATTTTATGAGAAAAGTCAGGAGTCTCGGCCTTGCGTCGCAGATTATTTATGTAAAAGAAACACAAGCACCTTACGTACAATTACCAACCATAACCAGTTTCTTTTAGAGTACTCCGTATGATGAAAGGTAGAAAACGACGTAGGCAGATGAAAATAGTGTATGCTAACGAACAAACGCACATAACAGAAGGAGGATAACACTTCATGCAAAACTATCCCTGATGGATTGATGCATTGACCTTGAAAATATTGATTGAAATCTCTTGAGCTGTGTAGGAAGAATTGCTATCACAGGGTAAACAAGACATCTTTAAACGGACAGATGAAGGGAATATCTATGTAGAGCTGTAATAACTGAATATATGACAGAGGAAATCTGTAATAGTCTTGTTAGCTCACACACTTATCCTTGACCTGTGATTATCAATAGACTCTTGGAAAACAGCATAGGAATTTTAATAACTATATCTTTCTTATTCGAAAGGCGTGCTTCAAACTTTCGAATTCGGTGACGGTACCAATACTTGTTTGCGTATGCCAAAGGAGCACTAGTTAGGAACCGGCTTGGCAATATTTGGTCAGGTTCAATGACATAGTAGTATCTCTGTGGCATTTCTTATAACCGATGACCTTCTACCATCGCATCACCGCTTTCAAGCGTCAATTGTTACAAACTCCGAATGCCAATAGTATTGGTATCACATTTGTCTGATTTATATCAGTTCACATTGCATTATCATTAACTAATCCACGCCTGATAATTGTACCTCATTATCTAGGCAATGTCTTTCTTCCATTTAGTTAAATACAGTACGTTATAGTCAAAGGAATTTACTTATGTTTATTTATTATACTGATATTAAAATTATTTTTGTCTCAGGGTAAATGAAGAAATGAAAACAAGATTGTTTTAGAAATCTGTGTATACGCTACCCAACCGTGCCCATATCTCTGAACGTAGGATGTACGCAGGATAAAGTTCATTATAACTGGAAAAAAAATATATTTGAAGAATCCTTCCTTGAAGCAATGCACTCGACTCCACAGAACTAAGACGCAGTACATGCGCAGTAAAGGCGCCAGATGATTACATAGCATCGAATTTTCAAAGGTATGCCCAAAAATAATTATATATCGCCAACGCTCTTCTGGACTAGAGAGAGAGAGAGAGAGAGAGAGAGAGAGGGGGGGGGGGGGGTGGGGTGGGGGAGAAAGAAAGTGCTCCAGGAAATAGGATGGAGCTTACTACGCAGACTACGCAGTTACCATGACCATTTATCGCTTAAACAATCTCTCTCTCTCTCTCTCTCTCTCTCTCTCTCTCTCTCTCTCTCTCTCTCTCTCTCTATATATATATATATATATATATATATATATATATATACGTGTATATATATATATATATATATATATATATATATATATATATATATATATATATATATATATATATATATACAGTATATATGTATACTGTATATATATATATATATATATATATATATATATATATATGTGTGTGTGTGTGTGTGTGTGTGTGTATGTGTATGTGTGTATACATATACAGACATACATCAATTCTCAAATTATTTATTCCAAAACCGCGAACAAAACCGCTTCCGTTGATATATTTATCTTTATTTCTAAGGTTATGATTAATACGGGGTTTTCAGTAGATGTATCCACGCCACCTAAATTAAAAAGAAAAAGAAGAAAAAACTTACGTCGAAAGCTTCTACAGCAATGGACAAAAAAAAACACCTCAAACCTGTTTACTATACTTTCATAAATCAATAGCAAAGAAGTTAATTTAGAGAAGTAGTGGCAAATATTACATTTAAGGAAAAATGTCACATTTCTGTAGGTAGTACATAAACAAATGCACAGAAATCAAACTTAATAACTGTCATCAAACAATCAGTGTCTCCTGGACGGGTGCCTGTACGAGAGAGAGAGAGAGAGAGAGAGAGAGAGAGAGAGAGAGAGAGAGAGAGAGAGAGAGAGAGAAAAGTAATAGGATGAAATGTTGAATTAATAACAATAGAACTGCACAACATGCACTTGAATAGTGTGTACATAAAGTAATAGCATACGAGACAATCACACAGAGTTGTATAGACTTTATACTGTAGCATCGTGTACGCCTTCTTATAATCTATATAGATCCCCATCAACACAGCTTGCCACAGCGAACTGTTCCACATTTTACCAGTGAAAGTAATTCCGATGGCCAGGTAAACACGGAAGTTAGTCAACCCACGATGAACTGATTTTAATTTAATATAAAATTTAGGCCTTAAGCAAAGCACTGGAACATCAAAGGCCATTCAGCGCATGCTAAAGCTATCAGATGATTTACAGAGAGGAAAAAAGGACCGCTTAAAGATTAAAGTTCACATTTACATCTAAACTCTTAGACACGTTAAGTCATTTTGTCAATAACATGTCAACATCCATCTAATCATTACTGTACTTACTTGTTAACATTAACTAGTTCGACAAGTGAATGCACAACGTCTTGACATATCCTACTCATTATGAAGTTGAGTTGGTATTGAAACACGGACAAAAGGTCTTGATTACAATCTCCCAAACCAGTTTAACAGTGTTTTAATTGAACTGATCATATTAAATCAACTTCAAAGTCCTTGCCCAACTATAACATTCCAGAGTTGGAGAGCACTGAAAACGTACTGTATGTACTGCCAAGAACAGCTTCTATTTGCAAAGATGCTTCTTAACCTCCCAAGAAAATCATTTCTTTAACAAGTGATAAATCCAATAAGTATCCATGAGAAATATAATAGCCTGAAATAGTTCAGCTACGATTTTCTATAACT
The DNA here is from genome assembly GCF_036898095.1 of Palaemon carinicauda. Lineage (NCBI taxonomy): Eukaryota > Metazoa > Arthropoda > Malacostraca > Decapoda > Palaemonidae > Palaemon > Palaemon carinicauda. The sequence goes on along the minus strand of NC_090733.1, from coordinate 120,199,361 downwards.
TCTAAGAGTCTGTATCATCTAATAGCAGTTGATGAAAGCTGAATTGACGTAAACCCCTTATTAAGAATTCCATTACAGGAAAAAAAAGCTACAGAATATTAATAAGTGAACCTGTCACTTCACATCTTTGTATTGAGGATTATTATTATTATCATTTTTTTTTTTTTTTTTTGGGGGGGGGATGGTCATGGACGCAAATTCCTGAGTCTCTATTGTTATTCTGAAGCGTCGTGTTCTGTCGCCTTAATCCAAGACCTAATTACAGATTATCAAATCGTTTTCTTTACTTTTATCTTTCGTTTTCATTGATGTTTTGCTACTCGCCTTTCCTCTACTCCTTCTCATCTCTTTTTAATACATAGATAGCCGAATCTGAAGCTCGCTTGGTTTAAAGGTTTACGGCTCATGAATGGCAGAGGCAAGGGACAGTGACATTGCTCTAGCAAGCAGGATAATGTCATACAGACTGACTATATACAGTATACATATGATCAGCACCCAAGCTAGGACCAGGGAGAGCCAGACAATGGCTAATGATGAGTCAGCAGGTAGACCTATAGACTCCCCCCCCCATACACTCCATCCCTAGCTCACAAGGATGGTGAGGTTGCAGACACCAAAGGAACTAACGAGTTTAAGCTGGATTCGAACCCCAGTCTGGCGATCACCAGGCAGAGACGTTACCAATAGGCCACAACCACCCGATTATTATTACAACGGAAACGAGATATAGTGGCATTATGATTTATTATTATCTTTAACTTGAGTATAAAATCGTTTCACAAAACAGTGACTAAATTGCGCTGCTATTTCGCTCCAAGATTGGTATTTATGTAATGGATTACTCAAACGAGCAAGAATCCATGCTGGCACAACACCAACATAATAATTATCCTCATCATTGTCATTATTATCATTAGAAAATTGAAAATATAGTTAAAAAAAACTAAATAAATAATAATAATAATAATAATAATAATCCGAATAATAATAATTTTAATGATAATAATAATTTTAATGATAATAATAATTTTAATGATAATTATTATTATATATTAAATAATCACAGTAATATTAACCATTTTAATAACTTTAATAATAATACCACATATATAACGGCCTCAACAGGGAAAACAGTCCAATGGAAGAAATGATGTAATGATTAAAGTACATTATAAGAGATATGAAAAACAAAACATAAGATGAATGACAATTCTAAACAAACAAACTAACCTGCAGTATAGCATAACATTGCAAGGTGACTTCTGTCAACCGGTTCAGAAGAAACGTGTTTACACCAACTTTAAACTTCAGAAGTTCCGATGATACAACTGTTTGATTGCAAAGATCATTATTCCACATTTAGTCACAGCAAGAATGAAACTTCTATAATATATTGAAATATCGAGCCTTATGAGAGAAACGGAAATGTTAAAAACATATTGTATACCCTGTATTACTTTGGGAAAATTTGAATCTAAAAGATGGTCAGACTTATGAAAAATCTTTTACAGCATACACAAAGAGCTAACTAAACGAAATTCCCATTTTAGAGAAGATAAATCTATTATACCGAAATTTTCTTTTGTCTAAGTTAAGATAAAAATCAGACCCTAACTTTAATCTTTTCGCAAGACTTACTATCTTGGGATGGATACAAGGCAAGGACCCAGGAATATTAATAAGAAAACCATGCCAGGTACCTGCCTCTACACTAATTCCTCTGTGACACAAAAACGATTGATGTAAAACGACTTAATCTAGATCCGCTTTCTTCAGTCCAAAAAAAATCTCGACGTTCTCAAAAGTCCATAGCCAGTCAACGATCACACAATGCCAAGAGAACCAATGGTTTCGACATAAAAGGCTTTTGTTGGCCGATCAATATCATTATTTCCAAGTAGTTTTAACCAATAGCTGATATTCTCCTCAAGTGCCGAAACAGCCAGTGTTCGGTGATAGACTCTCCAGGACACTGCCAATGGATGCTTTATCACTGCTTGAGGGCACTGTCTGGGAAGTCAAGATTGCTATTGATTTCAAAAGAGCTTTTAATCAAAGGCTATTAAGGTAAAAAAGTCAGTTCAACTGACTTAATCCTGTACGAGATAAGTCGTTGCTAACAGACAATGCATAGACAGAGAGTTAGACATTGACATGTACTGTAATATTAATAGTTATTATCATTATCAAATATAAAAGCATGAGTCGAAAAATGGGGAAGCAATTTGATAATTTTGTAAAAGAAAAAAAATGTGTACTAGGTTTGCTTCCTTAATAATAATAATAATAATAATAATAATAATAATAATAATAATAATAATAATAACAATAATAATAATCCTTATTATTTTCATGATTAAAGTCAATCAATGAGGCTTTTCCTCCATGAAACAAATTGGGAAAATGTTTTATGTAATACAAAAATACAAAAGTATCGTCGTTTCGAAAATATTATAAGATACTAGTTTACGCGTCCCGTCAAAATAACTACTATTTTGATTGATGTGCCACGCACAGATTCATATATATATATATATATATATATATATATATATATATATATATATATATATATATATATATATATATAATGGAAACCAGGCGTCTATCAAATTTCCATTTTAATCAATGTAAACAAATCAGAATCAAATTATAGACCTTTATCTCTCTCTCTCTCTCTCTCTCTCTCTCTCTCTCTCTCTCTCTCTCTCTCTCTCTCTCTCTCTCTCTCGAATTAATTGAAAGCGCGAACACAAACAAAAAAGCTTTCACAACTGAGCCAACAAAAATATCACAATTACTTACAACAAATCGTCAGCGTAAATGTTTTAGGGGATTTGCAGAAGCCCAGGAGACATATTCAGGGGTGACATATAATATCAGGAAACTTGAACTTACCTCTTCGTGCAGCAACGCAATAAATTCTAATTAGAGTAAGAGGCAAATCAAGTCAAGTCGATACTGATTAGAACGTTGACCCTCGGTTCTTGTAAATCCGAATCATAGAATAACGCACCTTTCCAGAACAACTAAAATTATATTATATTTTTCATGCAAGTTATTCTAGGTATGCAAGCTGTCAATCCAGCAAAAACTATACTGTGACATCATGTGGCGTGAGGAGACAAACGAAATCCTCAGAGAGCATAAGCTTGCTTACGGAGGAAATACTCAATATAAATCTACTGTAGTTTTAATCGTTTGTGTTCTTAGAATTAAGGCGAGCTAATCACAAGCAATAATGTTCTTTCCTGGAAATGCTCGAATAATACAGCTATAGACCATTTGTCATAAGTTTCCACCGAGTTGAATAATAAAGACTACAATTCTGTTCTTTAATTAAGTTTGCCAGTCCTTCAAACTCCCGAGATTCCATCCTAAATGGAGTTTTCTAGTCCTTCAAACTCCCGAGATTCCATCCTAAATGGAGTTTTCCAGTCCTTCAAACTCCCGAGATTCCATCCTAAATGGAGTTTTCCAGTCCTTCAAACTCCCGAGATTCCATCCTAAATGGAGTTTTCTAGTCCTTCAAACTCCCGAAATTCCATCCTAAATGGAGTTTTCTAGTCCTTCAAACTCCCGAAATTCCATCCTAAATGGAGTTTTCTAGTCCTTCAAACTCCCGAAATTCCATCCTAAATGGAGTTTTCTAGTCCTTCAAACTCCCGAAATTCCATCTTAAATGGAGTTTTCCAGTCCTTCAAAATCCCGAGATTCCATCTTAAATGGAGTTTTCCAGTCCTTCAAAATCCCGAGATTCCATCCTAAATGGAGTTTTCTAGTCCTTCAAACTCCCGAAATTCCATCCTAAATGGAGTTTTCCAGTCCTTCAAACTCCCGAGATTCCATCCTAAATGGAGTTTTCTAGTCCTTCAAACTCCCGAGATTCCATCCTAAATGGAGTTTTCTAGTCCTTCAAACTCCCGAGATTCCATCCTAAATGGAGTTTTCTAGTCCTTCAAACTCCCGAGATTCCATCTTAAATGGAGTTTTCTAGTCCTTCAAACTCCCGAGATTCCATCCTAAATGGAGTTTTCCAGTCCTTCAAACTCCCGAAATTCCATCCTAAATGGAGTTTTCCAGTCCTTCAAACTCCCGAGATTCCATCCTAAATGGAGTTTTCCAGTCCTTCAAACTCCCGAAATTCCATCCTAAATGGAGTTTTCTAGTCCTTCAAACTCCCGAAATTCCATCCTAAATGGAGTTTTCTAGTCCTTCAAACTCCCGAAATTCCATCTTAAATGGAGTTTTCTAGTCCTTCAAACTCCCGAAATTCCATCTTAAATGGAGTTTTCTAGTCCTTCAAACTCCCGAGATTCCATCCTAAATGGAGTTTTCTAGTCCTTCAAACTCCCGAAATTCCATCCTAAATGGAGTTTTCTAGTCCTTCAAACTCCCGAAATTCCATCTTAAATGGAGTTTTCTAGTCCTTCAAACTCCCGAAATTCCATCCTAAATGGAGTTTTCTAGTCCTTCAAACTCCCGAAATTCCATCCTAAATGGAGTTTTCTAGTCCTTCAAACTCCCGAGATTCCATCCTAAATGGAGTTTTCTAGTCCTTCAAACTCCCGAAATTCCATCTTAAATGGAGTTTTCTAGTCCTTCAAACTCCCGAGATTCCATCCTAAATGGAGTTTTCTAGTCCTTCAAACTCCCGAGATTCCATCCTAAATGGAGTTTTCTAGTCCTTCAAACTCCCGAGATTCCATCCTAAATGGAGTTTTCTAGTCCTTCAAACTCCCGAAATTCCATCTTAAATGGAGTTTTCTAGTCCTTCAAACTCCCGAGATTCCATCCTAAATGGAGTTTTCTAGTCCTTCAAACTCCCGAGATTCCATCCTAAATGGAGTTTTCTAGTCCTTCAAACTCCCGAAATTCCATCCTAAATGGAGTTTTCTAGTCCTTCAAACTCCCGAGATTCCATCCTAAATGGAGTTTTCTAGTCCTTCAAACTCCCGAAATTCCATCCTAAATGGAGTTTTCTAGTCCTTCAAACTCCCGAGATTCCATCCTAAATGGAGTTTTCTAGTCCTTCAAACTCCCGAGATTCCATCCTAAATGGAGTTTTCTAGTCCTTCAAACTCCCGAGATTCCATCTTAAATGGAGTTTTCCAGTCCTTCAAAATCCCGAGATTCCATCCTAAATGGAGTTTTCTAGTCCTTCAAACTCCCGAGATTCCATCTTAAATGGAGTTTTCCAGTCCTTCAAACTCCCGAGATTCCATCCTAAATGGAGTTTTCTAGTCCTTCAAACTCCCGAGATTCCATCCTAAATGGAGTTTTCTAGTCCTTCAAACTCCCGAAATTCCATCCTAAATGGAGTTTTCTAGTCCTTCAAACTCCCGAGATTCCATCCTAAATGGAGTTTTCTAGTCCTTCAAACTCCCGAGATTCCATCCTAAATGGAGTTTTCTAGTCCTTCAAACTCCCGAGATTCCATCCTAAATGGAGTTTTCTAGTCCTTCAAACTCCCGAGATTCCATCCTAAATGGAGTTTTCTAGTCCTTCAAACTCCCGAGATTCCATCCTAAATGGAGTTTTCTAGTCCTTCAAACTCCCGAGATTCCATCCTAAATGGAGTTTTCTAGTCCTTCAAACTCCCGAGATTCCATCCTAAATGGAGTTTTCTAGTCCTTCAAAACTCCCGAGATTCCATCCTAAATTGAGCTTTCCAGTCCTTCAAACTCCCGAGAGTTCATCCTAAATGGAGTTTTATAGTCCTTCAAACTCCCGAGATTCCATCCTAAATGGAGTTTTCTAGTCCTTCAAACTCCCGAAATTCCATCCTAAATGGAGTTTTCTAGTCCTTCAAACTCCCGAGATTCCATCCTAAATGGAGTTTTCTAGTCCTTCAAAACTCCCGAGATTCCATCCTAAATGGAGTTTTCTAGTCCTTCAAACTCCCGAGAGTTCATCCTAAATGGAGTTTTATAGTCCTTCAAACTCCCGAGATTCCATCCTAAATGGAGTTTTCTAGTCCTTCAAACTCCCGAAATTCCATCCTAAATGGAGTTTTCTAGTCCTTCAAACTCCCGAAATTCCATCTTAAATGGAGTTTTCTAGTCCTTCAAACTCCCGAGATTCCATCCTAAATGGAGTTTTCTAGTCCTTCAAACTCCCGAGATTCCATCCTAAATGGAGTTTTCTAGTCCTTCAAACTCCCGAAATTCCATCTTAAATGGAGTTTTCTAGTCCTTCAAACTCCCGAGATTCCATCCTAAATGGAGTTTTCTAGTCCTTCAAACTCCCGAGATTCCATCCTAAATGGAGTTTTCTAGTCCTTCAAACTCCCGAAATTCCATCTTAAATGGAGTTTTCTAGTCCTTCAAACTCCCGAGATTCCATCCTAAATGGAGTTTTCTAGTCCTTCAAACTCCCGAGATTCCATCCTAAATGGAGTTTTCTAGTCCTTCAAACTCCCGAGATTCCATCCTAAATGGAGTTTTCTAGTCCTTCAAACTCCCGAAATTCCATCTTAAATGGAGTTTTCTAGTCCTTCAAACTCCCGAGATTCCATCCTAAATGGAGTTTTCTAGTCCTTCAAACTCCCGAGATTCCATCCTAAATGGAGTTTTCTAGTCCTTCAAACTCCCGAAATTCCATCCTAAATGGAGTTTTCTAGTCCTTCAAACTCCCGAGATTCCATCCTAAATGGAGTTTTCTAGTCCTTCAAACTCCCGAGATTCCATCCTAAATGGAGTTTTCTAGTCCTTCAAACTCCCGAAATTCCATCTTAAATGGAGTTTTCCAGTCCTTCAAAATCCCGAGATTCCATCCTAAATGGAGTTTTCTAGTCCTTCAAACTCCCGAAATTCCATCTTAAATGGAGTTTTCCAGTCCTTCAAACTCCCGAGATTCCATCCTAAATGGAGTTTTCTAGTCCTTCAAACTCCCGAGATTCCATCCTAAATGGAGTTTTCCAGTCCTTCAAACTCCCGAAATTCCATCCTAAATGGAGTTTTCTAGTCCTTCAAACTCCCGAGATTCCATCCTAAATGGAGTTTTCTAGTCCTTCAAACTCCCGAGATTCCATCCTAAATGGAGTTTTCTAGTCCTTCAAACTCCCGAGATTCCATCCTAAATGGAGTTTTCTAGTCCTTCAAACTCCCGAAATTCCATCCTAAATGGAGTTTTCTAGTCCTTCAAACTCCCGAGATTCCATCCTAAATGGAGTTTTCTAGTCCTTCAAACTCCCGAGATTCCATCCTAAATGGAGTTTTCTAGTCCTTCAAACTCCCGAGATTCCATCCTAAATGGAGTTTTCTAGTCCTTCAAAACTCCCGAGATTCCATCCTAAATTGAGCTTTCCAGTCCTTCAAACTCCCGAGAGTTCATCCTAAATGGAGTTTTATAGTCCTTCAAACTCCCGAGATTCCATCCTAAATGGAGTTTTCTAGTCCTTCAAACTCCCGAAATTCCATCCTAAATGGAGTTTTCTAGTCCTTCAAACTCCCGAGATTCCATCCTAAATGGAGTTTTCTAGTCCTTCAAACTCCCGAGATTCCATCCTAAATGGAGTTTTCTAGTCCTTCAAACTCCCGAGATTCCATCCTAAATTGAGCTTTCCAGTCCTTCAAACTCCCGAGAGTTCATCCTAAATGGAGTTTTATAGTCCTTCAAACTCCCGAGATTCCATCCTAAATGGAGTTTTCTAGTCCTTCAAACTCCCGAGATTCCATCCTAAATTGAGTTTTCTAGTCCTTCAAACTCCCGAAATTCCATCCTAAATGGAGTTTTCCAGTCCTTCAAACTCCCGAGAGTTCATCCTTAATGGAGTTTTCTAGTCCTTCAAACTCCCGAGATTCCATCCTAAATGGAGTTTTCTAGTCCTTCAAACTCCCGAGATTCCATCCTAAATTGAGTTTTCTAGTCCTTCAAACTCCCGAAATTCCATCCTAAATGGAGTTTTCCAGTCCTTCAAACTCCCGAGAGTTCATCCTTAATGGAGTTTTCTAGTCCTTCAAACTCCCGAGATTCCATCCTAAATGGAGTTTTCTAGTCCTTCAAACTCCCGAGATTCCATCCTAAATTAAGTTTTTTAGTCCTTCAAACTCCCGAGATTCCATCCTAAATTGAGTTTTCTAGTCCTTCAAACTCCCGAGATTCCATCCTAAATTGAGTTTTCCAGTCCTTCAAACTCCCGAGAGTTCATCCTAAATGGAGTTTTCTAGTCCTTCAAACTCCCGAAATTCCATCCTAAATGGAGTTTTCTAGTCCTTCAAACTCCCGAGATTCCACCCTAAATTGAGTTTTCCAGTCCTTCAAACTCCCGAGATTCCATCCTAAATGGAGTTTTCTAGTCCTTCAAACTCCCGAGAGTTCATCCTAAATTGAGTTTTCTAGTCCTTCAAACTCCCGATATTCCATCTTAAATTGAGTTTTCCAGTCCTTCAAACTCCCGAGATTCTATCCTAAATGGAGTTTTCCAGTCCTTCAAACTCCCGAGATTCCATCCTAAATTGAATTTTCTAGTCTTCAAACTCCCAAGAATTCCATCCTAAATGGAGTTTTCTAGTCCTTCAAATTCCCGAGATTCCATCCTAAATGGAGTTTTCTAGTCCTTCAAACTCCCGAGATTCCATCCTAAATGGAGTTTTCTAGTCCTTCAAACTCCCGAAATTCCATCCTAAATGGAGTTTTCTAGTCCTTCAAACTCCCGAGATTCCATCCTAAATGGAGTTTTCTAGTCCTTCAAACTCCCGAGATTCCATCCTAAATGGAGTTTTCTAGTCCTTCAAACTCCCGAGATTCCATCCTAAATGGAGTTTTCTAGTCCTTCAAACTCCCGAGATTCCATCCTAAATGGAGTTTTCTAGTCCTTCAAAGTCCCGAGATTCCATCCTAAATGGAGTTTTCTAGTCCTTCAAACTCCCGAAATTCCATCCTAAATGGAGTTTTCTAGTCCTTCAAACTCCCGAGATTCCACCCTAAATTGAGTTTTCCAGTCCTTCAAACTCCCGAGATTCCATCCTAAATGGAGTTTTCTAGTCCTTCAAACTCCCGAGAGTTCATCCTAAATTGAGTTTTCCAGTCCTTCAATCTCCGGAGATTCCATCTTAAATTGAGTTTTCCAGTCCTTCAAACTCCCGAGAGTTCATCCTAAATTGAGTTTTCCAGTCCTTCAAACTCCCAAGATTCCATCCTAAATTGAGTTTTCCAGTCCTTCAATCTCCGGAGATTCCATCTTAAATTGAGTTTTCCAGTCCTTCAAACTCCCGAGAGTTCATCCTAAATTGAGTTTTCCAGTCCTTCAAACTCCCGAGAGTTCATCCTAAATTGAGTTTTCCAGTCCTTCAAACTCCCAAGATTCCATCCTAAATTGAGTTTTCCAGTCCTTCAAACTCCCGAGAGTTCATCCTAAATTGAGTTTTCCAGTCCTTCAATCTCCTGAGATTCCATCTTAAATTGAGTTTTCCAGTCCTTCAAACTCCCGAGATTCCATCCTAAATGGAGTTTTCCAGTCCTTCAATCTCCCGAGATTCCATCCTAAATTAAGTTATCCCGTCCTTCAAACTCCCGAGATTACATCCTAAATTGAGTTTTCCAGTCCTTCAAAATCCCAAGATTCCATCCTAAACGGAGTTTTCCAGTCCTTCAAACTCCCGAAATTCCATCTTAAATTGAGTTTTCCCGTCCTTCAATCTCCGGAGATTCCATCCTAAATTGAGTTTTCCAGTCCTTCAAACTCCCGAAATTACATCCTAAATTGAGTTTTCCAGTCCATCAAACTCCCGAGATTTCATCCTGAATTGAGTTTTCCAGTCCTTCAATCTCCCGAGACTCCATCCTAAATTGAGTTTTCCCGTCCTTCAAACTCCCAAGATTACATCCTAAATTGAGTTTTCCAGTCCTTCAAACTCCCGAGATTCCACCCTAATTCGAGGTTTCCAGTCCTTCAAACTCTCGAGATTCCATCCTAAATTGAATTTTCCAGTCCTTCAAAATCCTGAGATTCCATGCTAAATTGAGTTTTCCAGTCCTTCAATCTCCCGAGATTCCATCCTACATTGAGTTTTCCAGTCTTTCAATCTCCTGAGATTCCATCCTACATTGAGTTTTCCAGTCCTTCAAACTCCCGAGATTCCATCCTACATTGAGTTTTCCAGTCCTTCAATCTCCTGAGATTCCATCCTACATTGAGTTTTCCAGTCCTTCAATCTCCCGAGATTCCATCCTACATTGAATTTTCCAGTCCTTCAATCTCCCGAGATTCCATCCTACATTGAGTTTTCCAGTCCTTCAATCTCCCGAGATTCCATCCTACATTGAGTTTTCCAGTCTTTCAAACTCCCGAGATTCCATCCTAAATTGAGTTTTCCAGTCCTTCAAACTCCCGAGATTCCATCCTACATTGAGTTTTCCAGTCCTTCAATCTCCTGAGATTCCATCCTACATTGAGTTTTCCAGTCCTTCAATCTCCCGAGATTCCATCCTACATTGAGTTTTCCAGTCCTTCAAACTCCCGAGATTCCATCCTACATTGAGTTTTCCAGTCCTTCAATCTCCCGAGATTCCATCCTACATTGAGTTTTCCAGTCTTTCAAACTCCCGAGATTCCATCCTAAATTGAGTTTTCCAGTCCTTCAAACTCCCGAGATTCCATCCTACATTGAGTTTTCCAGTCCTTCAATCTCCTGAGATTCCATCCTACATTGAGTTTTCCAGTCCTTCAAACTCCCGAGATTCCATCCTACATTGAGTTTTCCAGTCTTTCAAACTCCCGAGATTCCATCCTAAATTGAGTTTTCCAGTCCTTCAATCTCCTGAGATTCCATCCTACATTGAGTTTTCCAGTCCTTCAATCTCCCGAGATTCCATCCTACATTGAGTTTTCCAGTCCTTCAATCTCCCGAGATTCCATCCTACATTGAGTTTTCCAGTCCTTCAATCTCCCGAGATTCCATCCTACATTGAGTTTTCCAGTCTTTCAAACTCCCGAGATTCCATCCTAAATTGAGTTTTCCAGTCCTTCAAACTCCCGAGATTCCATCCTACATTGAGTTTTCCAGTCCTTCAATCTCCTGAGATTCCATCCTACATTGAGTTTTCCAGTCCTTCAATCTCCCGAGATTCCATCCTACATTGAGTTTTCCAGTCCTTCAAACTCCCGAGATTCCATCCTACATTGAGTTTTCCAGTCCTTCAATCTCCCGAGATTCCATCCTACATTGAGTTTTCCAGTCTTTCAAACTCCCGAGATTCCATCCTAAATTGAGTTTTCCAGTCCTTCAAACTCCCGAGATTCCATCCTACATTGAGTTTTCCAGTCCTTCAATCTCCTGAGATTCCATCCTACATTGAGTTTTCCAGTCCTTCAATCTCCCGAGATTCCATCCTACATTGAGTTTTCCAGTCCTTCAAACTCCCGAGATTCCATCCTACATTGAGTTTTCCAGTCCTTCAATCTCCCGAGATTCCATCCTACATTGAGTTTTCCAGTCCTTCAATCTCCCGAGATTCCATCCTAAATTGAGTTTTCCAGTCCTTCAATCTCCCGAGATTCCATCCTAAATTGAGTTTTCCAGTCTTTCAAACTCCCGAGATTCCATCCTAAATTGAGTTTTCCAGTCCTTCAAACTCCCGAGATTCCATCCTACATTGAGTTTTCCAGTCCTTCAATCTCCCGAGATTCCATCCTACATTGAGTTTTCCAGTCCTTCAATCTCCCGAGATTCCATCCTACATTGAGTTTTCCAGTCTTTCAAACTCCCGAGATTCCATCCTAAATTGAGTTTTCCAGTCCTTCAAACTCCCGAGATTCCATCCTACATTGAGTTTTCCAGTCCTTCAATCTCCTGAGATTCCATCCTACATTGAGTTTTCCAGTCCTTCAATCTCCCGAGATTCCATCCTAAATTGAGTTTTCCAGTCCTTCAAACTCCCGAGATTCCATCCTAAATTGAGTTTTCCAGTCCTTCAATCTCCCGAGATTCCATCCTAAATTGAGAACTACAGAGGAAGATATAGTCTCCATCGATATCACTAGAGAAATCTAGAGATCTAATATAAAAATATACTGAGAGAGTTACAAGTATTGAGGTTTCCTTAAGAAATCAAGAGTACAAATAATGAGACAAAGTGATCAGCGAATTTAGGAAAAAAAACTACTGCATACGTAAAATAAATTTTTGTACAACTCAAAGGAATAAACTGCTGAAAACAACGATATGGTCTTAACCTTACCAAACCATTCTTCTTCTCTCAAGGGGTTAATTACAGCACTGTAATTGTTCATTGATCATTTTCCTCTTGGTAAATGTAGAAGACACTCTAAAGCTATGGTAAGCAGCTCTTATAGGAGAAGGACACTCCAAAATCAAACCATTGTTCTCTAGTCTTTGGTAGTGCCATAGCCTTTGTACCATGGTCTTCCAATGTCTTGGGTTAGAGTTCTCTTGCTTGAGGGTATACTCAAGCACACTTCTTCTTTGTCTACATCTTTTCCCACTTCTATGTGGGGTCGATGTTTCTGGTCAGTTTTCTCCATCCACCTCTGTCCCACACCTCATCACCGGTTAATCCCTTTGATCGAAGGTCATCCTTGATACAGTCCACCCACCTTCGCTTTGGTCTCCCTCTTCTTCTCGTTCCCTGTACCTCCATTCCCATCACTCTCCTCCCAATATAGTGTTCATCTCTTCTCATGACATGACCGTACCACCTCAGTCTACTTTTTTGGACCTTATCTGATAGTTTTCTAACTCCTGTGGTACCCCTAATTACTTCATTCCGTATCTTATCTCTTCTCGTCACCCCACACATCCATCTCAACATTCTCATCTCTGCCACATCCTTCTTCTTCTCTTCTGTCTTCTTTATTGCCCACGTTTCCGCTCCATACATCATTGCCGGTCTCACAACTGTCTTGTGTACTTTACCTTTCAACTTAACCCATATTTTCCTGTTGCAAAGTACTCCACACACTTTTTTCCAATTCTTCCATCCTGCTTGTATTCTGTGGTTTATTTCTGTCCCCATATCACCATCCTCTGCAACTGTTGATCCTAAATACCTGAAAATTTCAACTCTTTTTAATCTCTCTCCTTGTAAACTAACTTCCCCATTCTCGCAATTTTTCAATTTCAAATACTCTGTCTTTTTCCTGCTGATCTTCAATCCCCTATTTTCCATTTCTCTTCTCCACTCCTCCAGTTTCTCTTCTACTACCGCTCGCCTAGTGCTACACAGTATAAAATCATCAGCAAAAAGCATACACCAAGGAGACTGATTTCTAATACCTTGTGTTACTACACCCATGACCAGGTCAAATAGGTAAGGACTCAATGCAAACCTCTCATGTAGTCCCACATTTACTGGGAAACTTTCTGTAAGGCCTATACTGCTCTTAACATTTGTTTCTGCCCTTTCATACATATCTTGGGTGATTCTTACGTATTTCTCAGGGACTCCCTTTTCTCTCATACATCACAGCTCCTGACGTGGTACTCGATCGTATGCCATCTCCATGTCAATAAAGACCATATGTAATCCTTTCTGTTTCTCCCGATGTTTTTCTATCGTCTACCTCAAAGCAAATATTACTTCTACAGTCCCTCTTCCGGGCATGAATCCAAATTGTTCCACACCCATTGTTGTTTCATTCACGAGTCTCTTCTCAATGATCTTCGCCCATATTTTCATAGTATGGCTTATCAGCTTTATGCCTCTGTAGTTGCCACACTCAAGCACACCATTATGTTTTATTTCTCTTCCCCATGGTTTGGTAAAGTTTTTATAGTTAATATAGAAGATATTTATTCTAATGTTACTGTTCTTAAAATATTTTATTTTTCCAAAGCCAACTCATTTCACTTCGGTTACTGTTTAACTCCCCTTACTATCATACTTAGGTATTTATTACTCATTTCGTTTCTTACGTTTCTCCTTTGGGTGCAAGCATTGGCGCCATCTCATAATTGTATAGTATAATGTAGCATAACAGGTCGTTAATGTTTTATTCTTATTCCATATCAAGTATAACTTTTACAGTTTCTAAAATAAATGCAAAATATTTGATTGGTTACAAAAGAAAAAAAAAAAAATTCTTCTACAGCTCCATTTTCACACTTGCCTTACATAGTTGGTTTCAACTGCTGCAGCTGATAGCTGTGGAAATATCGTCTTAGTACTTATATGCCACAGGTATTACCTGACCAGAAAAGCAACCACGTGGGACTACCATCTGGTATATATATACACACATAGTATATATATATATATATATATATATATATATATATATATATATATATATATATATATATATACAGTATATATATATATATATATATATATATATATATATATATATATATATATATATATATATATATATATATATATATTGTATATATAAGTGAGTTTAGACAGTCCAGCAGAATAAGAAATACAGTATGATGCCAGCAGCCGAAACCAAAGGGGTTCATTTAACATATCAGAACATTTTATTTTTTATTTTTTGATAACTCAGACAAATCAATACTGACTCAAATATAGTTGACAAATTCAAATGGTGACTAGATAAAGCAAGCTTTTTTTAACATGAACTGTAAGTTCTTTCATTTGTTTATATTAGTGTAAAGTAGAAAAATCCTTAAGGAAATTCGTTAAAGTCTGACTAACGTGCTATAAGCACATTTTATCAATAAGAAAGAATGAGAACAAGCAAATAAAATAAGGCTATGAATATAATGATGAAAATTTTACAGATAGACACCAAAATTAAAATGCAACCACTACAAATATACAACATCTCGTACATTCATTTCTAACTGGGAGCTCAAGAATATTGTATCACATAGAGTTTGGCGTTCCGTTATATACACAACACAACACACCACACCTACACACACACATAATACATATATATATATATACAAACACACACACATACATACATATATATATATATATACGCATATATATATATATATATATATATATATATATATATACATATATATATATATATATATATATATATATATATATATATATATATATATATATATACGTATATATATATATATATATTTATATTGTTCTCCACTCTGGCTGCATCCCACCACTACTAAATACCTGCCCATCACACGAGCGACAGCTCAGGTCAACAAAGGATCAATGAAATTCAACAAAACATGCCTAAAACATTCTTCACTGATGAGTCGACCAAAGATCTTTTTTGTTGCTGAGGTTGAGGCCTAGCTTAATAAAATTGTTATAAGAACGACCCATTTACAATTAGAAACCGGCGTTATATTGACGGCCACTAACACCGACAGTGGAAATCACGCTTTGGAATTCTCCTCCTGCATACGTTTTCCCTGAATTATACTTTTTTTCCCTTGGGCGCTTAAGACCTGGGTTACACCAGGACATAAGAATAGAAGGGTTGCGTCCTTATGACCAAGACTGCAATGCCAACATGAATAAAGGATCCGAATAGTTCCCACATCAGAACATGTCTTCGATAATGTTTTCGGAATCCAACCACGATGGGTAGACAGACATGAGAGAGAGAGAGAGAGAGAGAGAGAGAGAGAGAGAGAGAGAGAGAGAGAGAGAGAGAGAGAGAGAATACGCGTCTGGCTAGAGGAATGTTTATGTGGTTAGTCGTCGGTCGGTCAGACCAGGTTACGAGATCCCTTTATCGATAATTTACATCGGCGTGGATGCTGTTTCAGTTGTATCTCCGCACCATTACGAAATCGTTCGTTCGCTCGCTTCTTTTCACGGCGGATCGATCATCTCCCGAAACGTTACCATTTAACCTTTTTTTTTTTTTTTTTTTAATAAAATCTGTCAATATTCCCTGGCGCAATTCCAGACAATTAAGTAAGAGCAGACAGACATTCTTACAGAAAGTGGGGAGTTGTGAAGAGGGTATCAGTGCCAATTTTCACAGAAGGTCAAAAGACCCTCAATAAAAAAAATTCTCTTCAAGTCTGGGACTTGATCTCAATATGACCTTCTTTATGCGCCTGTCAATAACCATATATCAAATCATCCACAGCTACTTACTTAAACTATCGAGCAACAATGTCCAATAGGCGAGAGAGAGAGAGAGAGAGAGAGAGAGAGAGAGAGAGAGAGAGAGAGAGAGAGAGAGAGAGAGAGAGAGAGAGAGACATGAAATCAAAGTAACATTTCAATCGTTATGTAACGAGCCATTGGCCTACGATTACTTCTTGAAAAGAATTTTTATCTTTTAAATGGATAAAACGGCCAAGAGCATGGCACTTACAAGATGGCCCTTGACTGATAATACTCCTTCTCTAACCTCTTACCCATTATCCTTCCTCACCTTCCACAGCCCCCTTCTCCCCGCCCCACACATTCATTGTCATCCTTAAAGCCCTAGGACGCTCGCATGCCAATCCACGCGACTTTGCAATATAAGAGTTAAATGGAATCGCCACCAATGCTACGTCATCTGCAAATGGATTCTCAGGTGGAGATACACGTGAGTCCTTTCGCGCAACAGCTAATAATCTTTCAGCATGCAGGAGCGCATAAGTTTGCCTTTGTTATTATTATTATTATTATTATTATTATTATTATGATGATGATGATGATGATGATGATGATGATGATAATTATTATTATTATTATTATTATTATTATTATCATAATAATAATAATAATAATAATAATAATAATAATAATAATAACAATAATAATAATCATCATCATCATCATTATTATTATTATTATTATTATTACTTGCTAAGTTACAAAACTAGTTGGAAAAGCAGGATGCTATAAGCCCGGGGGCTCCAACAGGGAAAATAGCCCAGTGAGGAAAGGAAACGGGAAAAATAAAATATTCATATTATACATATTAAGATTATGATTATTATTATTATTAACCACGAGCTGATAAATCTACAGTAACACACATACAATATGTTATATATTATTGAAGTATTTATTGTATTTAGCTTTTTACACGATTTATTTTTTCTGCTTCTAAAGTGAATAGAAGACTGATCACGCGGAATGAAAAGAATAGCACATCCACAATTAATTACGTTTACAAACAATACAGATGAAAATAAATAAAATATAAATACTAACAAACCCACAAACAAATAAACAGAACTACAGATACATTGACCGTACACACACTAATAAAAAAAAAAAAAACAATTATTATCATTATTATTATTTGCTAAGCTACAACCCAAGTTGGAAAAGCAGGATGCTATAAGCCCAGGGACTCCAACATGGAAAATAGTCCAGTGAGGATAGGAAACAAGAAAAAAAAATATTTTAAGAACAGTGACATCAAAATAAATATCTCCTATATAAACTCTAAAAATTTTAACAAAACAAGAGGAAGAGAAATAAGATACAAGTGTGCCCGAGTGTACCCTCAAGCAAGAGAACTCTAACCTATGACAGTGGAAGACCATGGTACAGAGACTATGCCACTACCCAAGACAAGAGAATAATGGTTTGATTTTGGAATGTCCTTATTCTAGAAGAGCTGCTTACCATAGCTAAAGATGTCTGACTCTTTTCAAAGCAGGACTTGAGTGAGTCTTTTTCATGAAATATTATAGATGTGAGTGATTAAAAAGATATAAATGTTTCCCCAATACATCATGGTGAACTGTTCAATTTTGAATTTGGTACTGCAATGCTACTATTATTACAATTAGTACAATCATTATTCAAACTGTAAACCAAATAGGAAAAGCAGGTTCCAACAGGGAAAGCAACATAATCCCGAAAACAAATTCAGTAAAAAATAAGAATCATAAGAAAAATAATAAAGAAAACAAACAAAATAACAATGTAAATAGGAAATGAGGTACACGCACAATCACACACATGTATATATATATATATATATATATATATATATATATATATATATATATATATATATATATATATATATATATATATATAAATTTTCCTCTTAAAAATTTTGACATTCCTAGGAAATCTTTGTTAGGTGCTACTTCCAACCCTAACTCAACTAAGATTACAATCAACTGAAATCGCCCAATTACCAGGAACATAGAATATATTATATATTGTATGTACTTGGTAATATAAATTAATATATATATATATGGGCGTAAGTTAACACAACCGGAAATAAAACCCAGTACGTCTGTTGAACGCACACACACACACCATACGCCATCCCTCATTAGAATTCGTCACCCAAAACACTGTCCAGGATCGAGCGTGACAAAACTGTTTTTCGTGAGAAGCCTACTAACATATGCATCCCGAGAAATATTAATCAGCAGAACGAACATGAGAACCATTGATTGCGTGCTGGACGAAGGGGAAGGGGAAAGGGGGGGGGGGGGGGGGGAGAGAGAAGGAGGAGGACAGCCCGTGATCAGAGAGACCCTCTCTCGGGCTTTACTGCAACAGGGATGGGAAGAGCTCTGGATGGGAAGCTTGTCTGTGAATGACTGAAATTTAAATGCTCGTGAAATGGGGATGAAGGTGGGATTCATAACCGAGAATGAAATGCTCTTTCATGTGCGATGGAGTGAATGAATAACTGATATCTAAGTGGTCAGGAAATAGGAAGAATGTGTGATTTAAACTAAAATGACCACAGTCTGCAAGAATAATTGAGATTAAAATTCTTTGAGCGTCGAATCATTTTCGGCAACACGAATAAAATTCCAGTCAGTATATACAACTTATCATTTACGGTACTACATGACGTATTTGTACAAAAGATAATTATTTTCTAATCAAATTTCATATTCATCAAGCTGAAACAAACGCCAGATACACGGAAGTTTTACTTTGCAATATCAGCAAAACTAAAGGCAACTTCTTTAAACTGTTATGAATTGAAGTTGAGCGGAAACAAAGCTTATATATCTAGAAAAAATGTCGATTTCAGGGTTCAAAGAAGAAAGTGTCAATGACATTTCTTCCTAGAGATTCGACGGCTGCTGAACAAGCGAACAACTAAAAACATATTTTTACCACGACAAATATTAGGGGTAAAGTAATTTCCTATGTCGAATAAAAGACTACAAACATACACAATATATATATGTGTATATATATATATATATATATATATATATATATATATATATATATATATATATATATATATATACAGAGAGAGAGAGAGAGAGAGAGAGAGAGAGAGAGAGAGAGAGACAGGTTTGACGTCAAGTTCAGAGAGATGTTAATTGCCTATGATTTTTACGAAAGGAACGAACTCGCAAAAAGTAGTAAATACACAATTGTCACTGTTCCATTTTTAAGGATAATTAAGCAATCATATATATATATATATATATATATATATATGTGTGTGTGTATTTATATATATAAATATATATATGTATATATATATACACACACACACACACACATATATATATATATATATATATATATATATATATATATATATATATATATATATATATAAAATATACATCTTCTTAGGATGAAGCCATTTTTCATCATCATATCCAACTGCACACCTTCATACTTATGAAAGGTATTCGAACACGTGACCTCTTGGCAAAATATAGAAAAATGAGAAAAACGTGTAATGTGTCAAAACTGCCTAAACTGGTTAGGAATGTGATATCCGGTGTTCCACAGGGTAGTGTTCTTGGCCCATTACTTTTCATACTATATACACATGACATGTGGTTTGGCCTAGAAAACAAGCTTGTTGCATATGCAGATGATGCTACTCTCTTTGCATCAATTCCATCCCCTGAATGTAGATCTAGGGTTGGTGAATCCCTTAATAGAGATTTAGCTAGAATTAGTGCATGGTGCAAATTATGGGGTATGAAGTTGAATCCTAACAAAACTCAAAGTATGATTGTAAGTAGGTCAAGGACGGTGGTTCCTCAACATCCGGATCTCAGTATTGATAATGTTTCTTTAAATATGTATGACTCTTTCAAAATTTTAGGTGTGATTCTCGACAGTAAATTTACTTTTGAGAAACATATAAGGTCTGTGTCTTCTTCAATTTCACAAAAAATAGGCTTATTGAGAAAGTCTTTCAAGATTTTCGGTGATCAATCTATTCTGAAGAAGTGTTTTAATTCTTTCATTCTACCTTGTTTTGAGTATTGTTCTCCTGTCTGGTGTTCAGCTGCTGATTCTCATCTTAATTTGTTGGACAGAAACTTACGGTCTATTAAATTTCTTATTCCTGATCTAGATATTAATCTCTGGCACCGTCGTTCAATTAGTTCATTATGTATGTTGCATAAGATTTTTCACAACTCTGACCATCCTTTACATTCAGATCTCCCTGGACAATTCTATCCTGTTCGTAATACTAGGCAGGCAGTTAATTCTAATAGCCAGGCCTTCTCCATCACGAGGCTCAATACTACGCAGTACTCTAGAAGTTTTATTCCATCTGTGACCAAGTTGTGGAATGATCTTCCTAATCGGGTGGTTGAATCAGTAGAACTTCAAAAGTTCAAAGTTGGAGCAAATGCTTTTTTGTTGACCAGGCAGACATAGTCTTTTTATAGTTTATTTATGGCATATTTGTTTTTGATGCTGTTGATAGTTTATCATATGACATGTCTGTTTTGACGTTGTTTCTTATTTTAGAATGATTTATTGTTAATTTGTTCTCTTCATTTATTTATTTCCTTATTTCCTTTCCTCACTGGGCTATTTTTCCCTGTTGGAGCCCCTGGGCTTATAGCATCTTGCTTTTCCAACTAGGGTTGTAGCTTGGGATAGTAATAATAATAATAATAATAATAATAATAATAATAATAATAATAATAATAATAGGGAATGACAAACATTGCTGGAATCCTAAAATTCCCAATTCCGCACAACTATCCTTTGACACTATCCTTTGTTTGTTTGTGTATTGCTTCGTTATACAACCTCTTTTACTATTCAAAATTAACTTGAGATTTTTCTCCATCATTTACATATTCTATCCAGGCTTTCCTTCTTGGCCTCATTATATGAATAAATCAATTAAGATCAACCATATCAGAAAAAGAATTGTGCTACTTAAGGCAACTAGTACGTGATACTAGAATTAGCAATATTGAAATGAACGACTATAAATATATTTCATTCAATTCATTTCCATAAGAATTCATTAAATAAACTGATAACTTCTCAACTATTTCCACACTATAAAGGGAGGAGAGTTTCTTTGACTGTCCAGAATATCAAGATGAAAACCCTACTAAAAACGACGATGAAAATCAAGAAGGAAAGAAAAAAAAGCTAAGACTAACATGAAAAATGCGATAAAATAGTAAGTAGACACCAAAAGAATCGGCGAAAATCAATGGGGAAGACATCTTTTATTCAATGAAAAATCAGGAGATTGCAGCTTATCAAATATCTTACTGACCTATTGGAAAAATTTACGGGATTTCCACTGAGAGAGAGAGAGAGAGAGAGAGAGAGAGAGAGAGAGAGAGTTAAATCATCAAAAAAAAAAAGATATAATTGAGAGAGAGAGAGAGAGAAAGAGAGAGAGAGAGAGAGAGAGAGAGAGAGAAAGTTAAATCATCAAAAAAAATAAGATATAATTGAGAGAGAGAGATAGAGAGAGAGAGAGAGAGAGAGAGAGAGAGAGAGAGTTAAATCATCAAAATAAACAAAATAAGATCTATACATTCTGTGAGAGAGAGAGAGAGAGAGAGAGAGGGGGAGTTAAATCATCAAAATGAACAAGATAAGATCTATACATTCTGTGTGAGAGAGAGAGAGAGAGAGAGAGAGAGAGAGAGTCAATCATCAAAATAAACAAGATATAATTTTATATATTTTGAGAGAGAGAGAGAGAGAGAGAGAGAGAGAGAGAGAGAGAGTTGTAGATCTCGAGTTAAATCATCAAAATAAACAAGATATAATTTATACATTCTGAGAGAGAGAGAGAGAGAGAGAGAGAGAGAGAGAGAGAGAGTTAAATCATCAAAATAAACAAGATATAACTTATACATTCTAAGAGAGAGAGAGAGAGAGAGAGAGAGAGTTAAATCATCAAAATAAACAAGATATAATTTATACATTCCGAGAGAGAGAGAGAGAGAGAGAGAGAGAGAGTTAAATCATCAAAATAAACAAGATATAACTTATACATTCTAAGAGAGAGAGAGAGAGAGAGAGAGAGAGAGAGAGAGAGAGTTAAATCATCAAAATAAACAAGATATAATTTATACATTCCGAGAGAGAGAGGGAGAGAGAGAGAGAGAGAGAGAGAGAGAGTTAAATCATCAAAATAAACAAGATATAATCTATACATTCTGAGAGAGAGAGAGAGAGAGAGAGAGAGAGAGAGTTAAATCATCAGAATAAACAAGATATAATCTATACATTCTGAGAGAGAGAGAGAGAGAGAGAGAGAGAGAGAGAGTTAAATCATCAAAATAAACAAGATATAATCTATACATTCTGAGAGAGAGAGAGAGAGAGAGAGAGAGAGAGAGTTAAATCATCAAAATAAACAAGATATAATTTATACATTCTGAGAGAGAGAGAGGAGAGAGAGAGAGAGAGAGAGAGAGAGAGAGAGTTGTAGATCTCGAGTTAAATCATCAAAATAAATAAGATATAACTTATACATTCTGAGAGAGAGAGAGAGAGAGAGAGAGAGAGAGAGAGAGAGAGTTGTAGATCTCGAATTAAATCATCAAAATAGATAAGATATAACTTATAGATTCAGGTGAGGGTCATAGATAAGTTCAACGTGTGGTTAATTATATGGATTATTGTGATAAGAGGTCACTCGCTCAAGGCCACGAAGGAAATAAGATTGACTAATTGATGTATCCAAAACTGACGCTAAAACAACATTTATCATCGACTCTGATGTAAAATATAAAAGAGGACTGTAATCCAAGTATAAAATACGTAATGGCCAATTAATAATTCAATGATCGATATAAAAATTCCTACTATCTTATTATCCAAAGCTCATTAGAATAGAAAAAAATAATTTTGTATCAATTAAAATTTTATCGTATCTCACTGACCAAAGCTCATTAAAATAGAAAAAAATATTTTATATCAATTAAAATTTCATCGTATCTCATTGTCCAAAGCTCATTAAAATAGAAAAAAATATTTTAAACCAATTAAAATTTCATCGTATCTCATTGTCCAAAGCTCATTAAAATAGAAAAAAATATTTTATATCAATCAAAATTTCATCGTATCT
Source organism: Palaemon carinicauda (assembly GCF_036898095.1). Classification (NCBI taxonomy): domain Eukaryota; kingdom Metazoa; phylum Arthropoda; class Malacostraca; order Decapoda; family Palaemonidae; genus Palaemon; species Palaemon carinicauda. Next base: position 120,176,185 of record NC_090733.1, on the reverse strand, counting down.
CATTGTCCAAAGCTCATTATAATAGAAAAAAATATTTTATATCAATTAGAATTTCATTGTATCTCATTGTCCAAAGCTCATTATAATAGAAAAAAATATTTTAAACCAATTAAAATTTCATCGTATCTCATTGTCCAAAGCTCATTATAATAGAAAAAAATATTTTAAACCAATTAAAATTTCATCGTATCTCATTGTCCAAAGCTCATTATAATAGAAAAAAATATTTTAAACCAATTAAAATTTCATCGTATCTCATTGTCCAAAGCTCATTATAATAGAAAAAAATATTTTAAACCAATTAAAATTTCATCGTATCTCATTGTCCAAAGCTCATTAAAATAGAAAAAAATATTTTATATCAATTAAAATTTCATCGTATCTCATTGTCCAAAGCTCATTAAAATAGAAAAAAATATTTTAAACCAATTAAAATTTCATCGTATCTCATTGTCCAAAGCTCATTAAAATAGAAAAAAATATTTTAAACCAATTAAAATTTCATCGTATCTCATTGTCCAAAGCTCATTGAAATAGAAAAAAAAATATTTTAAACCAATTAAAATTTCATCGTATCTCATTGTCCAAAGCTCATTAAAATAGAAAAAAATATTTTATATCAATTAAAATTTCATCGTATCTCATTGTCCAAAGCTCATTAAAATAGAAAAAAATATTTTAAACCAATTAAAATTTCATCGTATCTCATTGTCCAAAGCTCATTGAAATAGAAAAAAAAATATTTTAAACCAATTAAAATTTCATCGTATCTCATTGTCCAAAGCTCATTAAAATAGAAAAAAATATTTTATATCAATTAAAATTTCATCGTATCTCATTGTCCAAAGCTCATTAAAATAGAAAAAAATATTTTAAACCAATTAAAATTTCATCGTATCTCATTGTCCAAAGCTCATTGAAATAGAAAAAAAAATATTTTAAACCAATTAAAATTTCATCGTATCTCATTGTCCAAAGCTCATTAAAATAGAAAAAAATATTTTAAACCAATTAAAATTTCATCGTATCTCATTGTCCAAAGCTCATTAAAATAGAAAAAAATATTTTAAACCAATTAAAATTTCATCGTATCTCATTGTCCAAAGCTCATTAAAATAGAAAAAAATATTTTAAACCAATTAAAATTTCATCGTATCTCATTGTCCAAAGCTCATTGAAATAGAAAAAAAAATATTTTAAACCAATTAAAATTTCATCGTATCTCATTGTCCAAAGCTCATTAAAATAGAAAAAAATATTTTAAACCAATTAAAATTTCATCGTATCTCATTGTCCAAAGCTCATTGAAATAGAAAAAAAAATATTTTAAACCAATTAAAATTTCATCGTATCTCATTGTCCAAAGCTCATTAAAATAGAAAAAAAATATTTTATATCAATTAAAATTTCATCGTATCTCATTGTCCAAAGCTCATTAAAATAGAAAAAAATATTTTAAACCAATTAAAATTTCATCGTATCTCATTGTCCAAAGCTCATTGAAATAGAAAAAAAAATATTTTAAACCAATTAAAATTTCATCGTATCTCATTGTCCAAAGCTCATTAAAATAGAAAAAAATATTTTAAACCAATTAAAATTTCATCGTATCTCATTGTCCAAAGCTCATTAAAATAGAAAAAAATATTTTAAACCAATTAAAATTTCATCGTATCTCATTGTCCAAAGCTCATTAAAATAGAAAAAAATATTTTAAACCAATTAAAATTTCATCGTATCTCATTGTCCAAAGCTCATTAGAATAGAAAAAAATTATTTTGTATCAATTAAAATTTCATCGTATCTCATTATCCAAAACTCATTAAAGTAGAAAAAAATAATTTTGTATTAATTAAAATTTCATCGTATCTTATTGTTCAAAGCTCATATAAAATGAAAATTAACACAATTTGATAGAAATTCAATCTAATCGTATCTGATTGCCCAAACTTAAGACAAATCCAGTAATAACTAGTTAAATGTGACACTTGAATAATTACATCCATGTGACTGATACTCCTAAATGTACAATTGCAAAAAGGTTTAATATTACTTGATAAAAGAACATCAGGGAGTTCAGAGCAAAAATGAAATAGAATCGTAAACCCAAAAATCTGGTAACGCTAAAGTCATCGATGAACAGTACTGGTGATGTAAGCAACTTTCTTTTGAAAAGCCTGATGCTAGAAGCCCAAGGGCTCCAACAGGGAAAAATGCCCAGTGATGATACACTTAAAAATTTGCATTAAAAAACGGTAAATAACTGCCAACATTAATTCCAGGATTTTTACCGTTTTAAAAACAGATATATTGGTCACAAACCAGTAAAAAATAATAACAAAGTAGGGTAAAATTACGGTCGCCCGTATTTTACTGAAATACGGCTGAGAACAGTATATTTTTACAGAGAATATCCGATTAACATTACGGTTTTTTAACAGTGTAGGAAATAAGAAAATAAATAATCTTTAAGTGAGAAATAATGAATATAGAATATTAAACATCTCAAGATCAGTAACAACCGTTAAAATATATCTGACATATATAAACTAAGATGAGAGATTCATGTCAGCCTGTTCAACATCCGCTGTAGGTTTGACCTTCTGAAGTTACACCGAATAAATAGCCTGATTGGTAACAGCCGAAATAAAACTTCTAGAGTACTGGGTAGTGTTAAGCTTTATGATGTAGAGAGCAAGACGGTTAGAATCAACTGTAAACCTGGAATTACGAACATCATGGTACTGTCCGGGAATATCTGAATGTAAAGGATAGTCAGAATTATGAAAAATATTATGCAACATTCGTAAAGAACTAACTGATCGAAGGTTTGATGAGAACAAGACAGGGATGAACGCCAAAATTACTTTAATTTTCGGCGAAAAAAAAAAGTGTTTTCATGGACTTATCGTCTGGAGCGATGTCAAACTTGCCATTTGAAAATTATCATATTTCAAATGAAAAGACAGAAATGATATGATCTTAAAACCATTTAGCAAAACTACTTCTCGTCTTCCACTCAGAAATTTTGAACATATCATTAATTACAACATTAAACACGACTGAACGAGATTGATATTGAAAAAAATATAAAATTGATGCAAAAGGAAAAAGAGAAGAATGGTGAAGAGATGTCCCCCTGGAAGAAGATAGGATATTGATGAAAGGAAAAAATGTAATGATAGTAAATTAAAAAAATTAGAATTTGAAGAAAGATAATGGGAATAACATGGTTAAAAAAAATCTTGCACAATAATATCAAAGCGAATAATCCTCTTTTAGCATAAGCAGTTTAAAAAGATTTTTACTACAAAATAAACAAACGAAAAATCGAAAGGGGTTTTCCCAATAACCTAAGATCATTTACGTAAGATACTCGAAAACCTCGATGTCACCCAACTACGTAACAAACATCAAAACCCCTTGAGAATGATCTACAGCATCAAGATAAAACTGGTTACAATTCCCAAAGTTGTGATGACTTCGTGCATTGAACGATGCACATCGCAAATAACGCGTTAGTCCTTAAATAGGAATTTTATTCTTATAAAATTTTGACTTTAGCAATATCAATGAAAACTCTCAGTGATGTTATCAATAATCGATGGATATGAATGGGAAAGTTAATATATATATATATATATATATATATAAACGTGGGTGATACATCTTCCGGTGTTATTCATGTATAGAACCAATATATATTATATATATATATATATATATATATACACACATCACACACATACATAAACATCGTTTATTGATTGGATGAATTAAATCCGTGATTAATGAACAATGATATTTATAATTTATTATTATTTCTTCTTATTTGTACTCAACTTCAATTGAACTTTGCTCTGACGAGTTAAGCAAAAAATCTACACCGTTTTACCAGAAGCTTCTTATTTTCATTATTACCACCGAAGAGAATGCCAATACGTGAAAACGATAAAAAGAACCAACAGAAGAAAAGAGGTGCAGTGATGTACTTGCAAATTATGCTAGAATACTAGTACAAGGAACTTGAGCATTGAAGACAGACTTACATTAAAAGCTGTACAGTAATATCAATATGAAATATCTAAATAACCGAAGCATTGCGGCGTAAACCTATCTTGAATGAATAATAACAAAAACAACTGTAGTAGTCGTAATAATAATAATAATAATAATAATAATAATAATAATAATAATAATAATAATAATAATAATAACAATAATAATAATTATTATTATTATTAGTATTATTATTATAACAATAGAAATAGGTTAACTTGTGAATAACAAGGCAATTCTGATAAACTTATGCTCACAATTTTCTACGAGATACTTTATCAGAGAGGATTCATTGGTTAGCTTCATCAAAGGATAGCCAGTTCCTTGTGATGCGTAGTGTTTATTTAACTAAGGCAGGTGACCCCAGCCGGTCCTTACTAATTCCAGAAAGATCAAGCCCATTGCGTCAATAACCGTAGGAAGAGATGGTGATGATGATTTTCTAAGGGGAAATCAATCTAGGATTCATTAAAATTGCTATTTTTTACCTTTTAAACGTCAATGAAAAATGAAACAAATAGAAATATCATGAACTGGGTAAAGCCGATACCTAGAAAAAAATTATTTGAAATGAAATTCATATTAGCTTTTATTTTTCATTTTCCCACAAAGTGAAATGGTTGATGCTCTGGGACATGATACCCCTCATCATAGTACTATTACATTATTCTTATCATTATTACTTGCTAAGCTACAACCCTAGTTGGAAAAGCAGGATGCTATAAACCCAGGGGCTCCAACAGGGAAAATAGCCCAGTGAGGAAAGGAAACTAGGAAAAATAAAATATCTTAAGAACAGTAACATTAAAATAAATATTTCCTATATAAACTATAAAAACTAACAAAACAAGAGAAAGAGAAATTTGATAGAATAGTGTGCCCGAGTGTACTCTCAAGCAAGAGAACTCTAAGCCAAGACAGTGGAAGACCGTGGTACAGACGCTATGGCACTACCCAAGACTAGAGAACAAGGTTGTGAACATAAAACTCCGTACTGAAGTTTAACGTTGTGATTATTAAACTGCTAGATGAGAGGATATCTCAAGAGCCAGGTTTATTCGTGATAAATCGAAGATATGATAGCAAATGATTTAAAAGTTTTTTGTTCTATAATACAGCTATTTTTCTTTTCCCGTTGGGTACACTTAAAATTTTGTATAAAAAAAAAAAAACCGGAAAATGTCTGGCAAAATGAATTCCAGGATTTTTACGTTTTTAAAAACGGATATATTGACGTAAAGGAGTGATATAACTGTCATTAACCCGTAAAATATAATAACAAACGAAGGTAAAATTACAGTCGCCTGTATTTTACTGAAATACGGCTGAGAACTAGATTTTTACGGATAATTTCCTATTAATATTGCGGTGTTTATTCAACAGTGTAGGCTGCAGCAACACTGGCGACTTATTGCAACCTCCATTTCCTCACCATGATCCAAACGCGTTCGAAATTTTGCTTCTCTTTCTTCGAAGACGTCATAGATATGCCGTTCCTGCGTCCCAAATAGAATAATGCGAGCAATAACAATTCAACTCACCGGATTCCCAGAGACCGGACCTTCCAAAACTAGTGTCCTGGCAATAAAAGAAGTGACCCACTTGGCCATCGATTATGGACAAGAAACGCTGTTGTCAATTGGCCCACAAAACTAACATGCATTTAGGTATGAAGGTAGGTCAATCTGATATTATATGGCTGAAAAGCATGCTTGACCCAACTGAATTTCTTCGCAGTCTTGGTGTACACTATATTATTATTATTATTGTTATTATCACCAGCCAAACTGCAATCCTATTTGGAAATGGAAAAAACAAGTCAAGGGGCCCAAACAGGGAAAGCAGAACAGTGCAAGAAAGAAACGGGGTAAATGAAATGAAAAAAAAAAAAAAGGCTAATATTAACACAATTTCATAAAGATCATGATCACATACACTACAAAAGCATTTTATGCGTAATGATACTTTTCTTAAATTTGGCTGTCTTGCTCCCTAATATGTGTAATTTGTTTGAATGTCTGTTCATACACTTGTGTTTCCATTAAATGATACTCTTCTTTTTGCCATGCCATGTCTTCAACTTATCAGTTCTATGAATAAATGCTTGGCAAGTTAATGATAATTTCGATTATATTATGGACTATCAATTTGACAAAAAGGCAAGTAGAGGATTGGTAAATACAAATAAATATAAGAAAACTTGGCTGATAATTGGAAAAATACACATTTTATTCAATACTGAAATAAACAATTAAAGAAGTCATGTGGCCCTGACCCTCAGCTAGAGATTTCGATTCATAAGTTCCATTATCAATAGAAGCAGCCGGGTCAACATCGATAATGGGAAGCCTTATCAATTAGTTCACAGTTTATCTCAACTGCACAAAACAGGCACGAGGTTATCGTCCCTGTACACCGATTTCTTCTCTGGTTCATCGCCCGTGCTGCTGCATTATTCCTTTAATTTCGATTTATTATGCTAATATATATATATATAATATATATATATATATATATATATATGTATATATATGTATATATATATATATATATAATATATATATATACATATATATATATATGTGTTTGTGTGTGTGTGTGTGTGTGTGTGTATCATGATCATCTCCTCCTCAGTTAAATTTCGCCAGTCAAGGACTGACCAAATCCATAGAGAATTCATTGGCTAGGTTCGTCAAAGGATAGCCAGTTACTTGTGATGCGTAGTGCCTATCTAATTAAGGCAAGTGATCCTTGCCGATCTATACAGTGATTATATATATATATATATATATATTATATCATATGTATATATATATATATATATATATAAAATGGCTAAAAAATATTTGGTCTAATTCATAAAACCAGGTCCATAATTCAGCATCAAAGTACAAATAAGGAAAACTCTGGAATTGGATTATTAAGTAAAAATTAAGAGGTTGGACAGCAAAAAGTAAGAACGGAGGAGGGAATAGTGGTAACAGAGAAGGTAAAAGTCCATAACCTTACTATATGAATAGTTAAGCAACTACTTACAAAATAATAATAATAAGAATATATATATATATATATATATGTGTGTGTGTGTGAGAGAGAGAGAGAGAGAGAGAGAGAGAGAGAGGTGAATTTGTTATGATCGCAAGACCGGGAGAAAAAAAAGAGATCCTAGAACCTTCTATGCGACGTAAGCATTTAAGATGTATGATGCTTCCCTCTTTTTATTACACTGGAATACATACTTTATAGTTATCTTTATATCCACTGTACTCTCCATCTCTAAATAAATTCAAGCATTTGACGCTACATTACTCGTCGTAAATGAGAAACGATGTGAAGATATCAAATTATAATTTCAAATCATTATAAATTGGCATCACTATGTACGTAATACTTGGTATGCTATTAATTCTCACAGTCATGCCTTCATCATAAGGCTCAATACTACGCATTATTGTAGAATTTTTTATTCCAACTGTAGCCAAACTTGATGTAAATGCTTATCTTCTGACCAGGTTGACATAAGTCTATTTTCTTTGTTTTACATGACGTCTGTTTTAACAAATGTTGCTGATCTTGAAATATTTCTTATCTATTACTTCTAATATAGAGATTATTTGTTATTTCCTTTCCTCATTTGCCTGTTTTCCTTGCTTGAGCCGCTTGTAGCATCCTTTTTTTTTTTTTTTTTTTTTTTTTTACTAGGGTTGTAGCTTGGCTAGTAAGAACATTAATAGTAATAAAAATTAATGGTTTTCAATTGCCGGATGATTACCCTGGGGTTTAAATTTATAAAGAAAACAAAAATTATTATTCAATTGTGACTTGAGTCAAATTTGTCATCAGTTTTTCTTTTGTTTTAAAACTAAAATACAATACATAAGCTGGTTTATGACGACTTAGGATTACTTATTATAACCCAAAATAAACAGCTACCTCTTTTTCTTGTAAACAGACCCCGACAAAAATTGATAAGTAACGCAATTTATAAATGAACATTTTGCACATTCTAATTCATGAATCAAAATAAAGAAATTTTGACAGTATTCTCAAATGAAAGTTTGAGCAACATATTGACAAAATTAAAAGTAGCAGATTATACGTTAATCAATTTAAAAGTCCCAAACGACAAAAAGCAAATAAAAAAAATATATCGTAAAAATTTCTCATTGACCACTTCATTATAAGCACCATAAACATGGAGGTCACCTCCATTGACATTCAATTGCCTGTTTAAATCAAAGGTCAATTGCATGTTTAAATTACAGAATCTAAATTTTAAATCCGGAAAGTTTTTTGTATTCGCACAACTCGGTCAACTCAACCAGTTTGTAAACACCTTTTGCAATATTGCATGGCTAAAATAAACACTTCTTTGAATTATTTGCAATGAAACACACCTCAAACGCTCGCTGAATAATAACGATGCGTTATAAAGGAAAAGGTTTAAGATGTCGGGGAAAGTTTATCTTAAATTAATATAATATTGAATTATACAACTATAAACAATATTCACCGATACATATATATAATATATATATATATACATATATATACATATACCTCTATATATATATATATATATACATATATACATGTAATATATATATATATATATATATATACATATATATATATATATATATTCATACAAGGATTAGGACACACACACACACACATATATATATATGTATATATATATATATATATATACATATATATATACATATGTATATATATATATATAGAGAGAGAGAGAGAGAGAGAGAGAGAGAGAGAGACCATATACCAAATAAACGTAATAATTTTGGCTCCAAAAAACCTAAGCCATAGCCAATGTCTTTAATCAAATAACCACGTACATTGTATATACTGTATCTTTACATGGAATTTACTTATTCGGCATTATTCGAGAAAAAAAAAATTTCTTCCTGTGCTTCAATAAAAATAGACTCATAAAACAATGGATAGTAAACTTTATACATAAATAAGACTCAGAATTATTCACCGCTATTTCGACCTTGATACAATAAGCGGAACCAATATCGACTGTGTCACCTGCGTCCTCTAAGATATCATAAACAACTAAATCATATCCCATTTTCCGTAAGCATTCGTGTTAAAATATCATAAAAAAATATCAATAGAAATGATTACATAGAATTCACTTCCGGATAAAGGAATTCTCATCTTATGTATAAATTTCCAACCACTTTTTTCCAGCTTTATCCTGAATGGCATGTTTGCTATCATTCGTTATCATACAGACAAGTTTTTTGAACATATGTTTCGACCGGTTCTTGTGTACTAAGAGGTCGTTGTAATATCATCTAGCGTAAACAGGAACATAGTAATCTGGCATGTGAAAATATACCCTCACGTTACACATTATGACGCAATGTCTTGATTTTAGAAAAGTTCCTCAATGGAGGGGGAGAATTGTAGACATCTCTCTCTCTCTCTCTCCCTCTCTCTCTCTCTCTCTCTCTCTCTCTTACAAATATCTTTCTGTAAATGCATTGAATATCTCTCTCTCTCTCTCTCTCTCTCTCTCACACACACACAAATATATTTCTGTAAGTGCATAGACTCTCTCTCTCTCTCTCTCTCTTACAAATATCTTTCTGTAAATGCATTGAATATCTCTCTCTCTCTCTCTCTCTCTCTCTCACACAAATATATTTCTGTAAGTGCATAGACACACTCTCTCTCTCTCTCTCTCTCTCTCTCTCTCTCTCGCAAAAATCTTTCTGTAAATGCATAAATTACTTCTGCCTGTCTGTCTGTCTGTCTGTCTGTCTGTCTGTCTCTCTCTCTCTCTCTCTCTCTCTCTCTCGCAAAAATCTTTCTGTAAATGCAAATTACTTCTGTCTGTCTGTCTGTCTGTCTGTCTGTCTGTCTCTCTCTCTCTCTCTCTCTCTCTCTCTCTCTCTCTCGCAAATAACTTTCTGTAAATGCATAATTACTTCTCTCTCTCTCTCTCTCTCTCTCTCTCTCTCTCTCGCAAATATCTTTCTGTAAATGCATAGATTACTTGTCTGTCTGTCTGTCTGTCTGTCTGTCTCTCTCTCTCTCTCTCTCTCTCTCTCTCTCTCAAATATCTTTCTGTAAGTGCATAGATTACTTCTGTCTCTCTCTCTCTTTCTCTCACAAATATCTTTCTGTAAGTGCATAGATTCTCTCTCTCTCTCTCTCTCTCTCTCTCTCTCTCTCTCTCTCAAATATCTTTCCGTAAGTGCATAGATTACACACGCGAACACATTTCTTCGTTACATTGTCATTACACAACTAACCCGAAGCGTGATAAACCCTGCATTCGAAAATAAGCGAGCTGGAGCTATTTCAGAAGACTATAATAGATACCAATGAGCGATTGTCCACCTGTGGGCTGAATTATGTACATGGTAGTTAGTTGACTTAAGTATGCCGCATTCCCAGAAAAATGGCTAAGGATCAAACGATTAAGAACAAAAGCCACTCCACTGTTTCTTTGAGAGAAAAATGAGAGGTTATAAAAGTGAGAGATCTCTCAGCCCTTAAACTTTGTTGATGATGTACGTGTCACGTACCGCTTTTATCAGTTCTAGCCTCAACAGACTTGTGTTATCTTTCTTTGTCATCATGCGTAAAGATAACAGGTAAGAACAACATTAACAGGCTCAGATAATTCACTGATAAAAGCCTAATAAAACTGGACGCCCGGCCACTGGAGAGTGATTTTGATTTCCAAGCATGACGTTCATTCTTATTTCATCAGGTTTCGTTGTTCTGAGAATCATTTAATATTAGCCTTGGTGGGAGAACTGTCTTTGATTAACTACAAGAATAATGAATGCTCCAGCATCTACGGGGTAAATAAACATTAAAGCGCCGTGTAAATAAAAAAAAAAAAATCAAGGCTGACATGAACCTTTTTATTGTTTATATATGACATATTTGTTTTTGACGTTGTTAATAGTTTATATAGGACATAACTGTTTTGACGCTGTTACTGTTTTAGAATGACATATTGTTAATTTAATTTATTCTCATCATTTATTTATTTCCTTATTTCCTTTCCTCACTGGGCTATTTTTCCCTGTTGGAGCCCTTGGGCTTATAGCATCTAGCTTTTCCAACTAGGGTTGTAGCTTGACTAATAATAATAATAATAATAATAATAATAATAATAATAATAATAATAATTATCTTTCAAAAGATATTTAGCAGTTTAGGATTATCATGAAAGTGTCAAAGACTATTTTTCACCATACGGCCTTCTCTCTGGACGAAATGGTTAAAGATATTAGCCCTCGGTTTTCCCGTTCTTAATACATGATGATATCCAGGTTGCTAGGTCCCGCTAAACCGTGGCTTGCCCTATACTCATATCCACCTAAATCGACCAGAACTGATCATCGATGAGCCAGTGCTGCCATATATGGGGATGTATCCCTAGATTTAGGGATTTTGGGTATCTGATGGGGATACTCTGTACAAATTTCTATGAAATAGAAACAAAGATGAGTAAACCTTTAAATTATTGCCATTAGTTTGCTTGCACTTATATGAAGTATAATGGATAATTTCTGTATTAGTAAAGCCTACATGATCAGAAGAAAATATATTCGTGGAAATGGGGATTTTTGGGTTGCTTTGGGAATTTGTTATCATGAGTTTTGGGGATTTTTAGACTAACCCATCTGGCAACACTGGGTGTTACCGCGTTGTTTTTTTTTTTTTTTTTTTTCCAAATCGGATTAGTGTCTTTTCCCGAACGCGAAAGCATTTTGGATCACTGGATAAGGACATCGAGTTCCATAAATTATTCTATTTGAAATGAGCTGACACCCGCATGATGATCATCAAATTGTAAAGCAAGCAGTTGCTGAATAAAATCCAGCATTTGAAAATAGAAAATAACAGTGCTTAGACTTAAAAGGAAATGGCAGCAAAGTCAAATTATGATGAATATAATATAAAAACTTACTAACAATCATACATATTAAGAAAAAAAAAAAAAACTATTAACAGACCTGAGAGGGCTAGAAATGTCCCTTCTCTGAGAAAAAACCTGACGATGCTGCAAATTGCTTAATTCATTCATATACAAATAGCGGTAAAAAAAAACTGATAACCAACTCAAAATTTCATTAAAATATAAAATCTATAATTTGTACCGTAACAAGGCGCTAGAAGAGTTGGAAGACCCAGCCCTACATGGATGAGGGACTATGAAGCGTGAAGTAAGAGATGATAAATGGAGAAGTATTGAATTAAAAGCTCCAGATAGAGACGACTGGCGAAATCTAACAGAGGCCCTTTACGTCAAGAGGCGTAGGAGGAGATGACGATGAATGTACCGTAACTTTACGAAATTTCCTCTCATAACTTAAATTTCGGACAGTTTTCAATCATAAATGTACAACCATTATCTCAAATCATAAAATTCATGAAGCTGGATGTCATACTTAGAGCTCTAATTATTCATTTGCTTTTGCCTGTCTATCAAACAGGATTATATAAAAGCCTATGTACAACTTGAAGAAAAAAATGTCCTAAGATGAGCCTCTAGATTAGCGAGAAGGCATAGGACTTTTGGAAAGACCTTAGTCTTGATAGGATTACTTTTAGTGGAGGAAATAGGAAGGGTTGCCAGCGTCATTGGATCGCTCAGCCTTGTCAAAGGCTTGTGGTCTCTGATATCATCAT